>NC_087067.1:25014642-25115019 GCF_963678635.1 Symsagittifera roscoffensis | reverse complement strand
GGGTTTCAGGTTTTGTCCATTTGAAATGGATCAAAGATCTACTGTCAAATAAAAAACTAATGGTAAACTTAAGATTACAACCCTGTTTTTAACGGCATTCGCGTGTTTGAGGTACTTAAAGGACCTAGCCATGGAGGCGTTCTTATTGCTAAAGTGGTGGAATTTGTAGTGACTTTTTGTAACACGGCTTTGTAGTACCCTTGTCGTAAGCGAACCGAATTGACTCTGACAGAATGAGGTAAAAAACACAAGCGGTTGTGTCCCTTGACCTTGAGCCAATAGTTTATAGGGCTTTTTTTCTCTTAACCTCATGTGTGACTGTTAGATATTGTTTCATGGCGCTCCTGGATGTTTTCGACATCTAGATTACGAGATCGAACCCACTTGACGCAGCTACGGGCGACCTACCCCATTCATGAGTACCAGTGGTACGCTCAACTGGAACGTGGGCACCTTCTGGTCATACCGTGATAGTTTTTTTAAGCTAAAGTTTTTTAAGCTAACTTGTGAAAATTTTCTTGGTATGCCTTTGAATACGAGGGTTAGCTAACCGAGTATGGGGCCACAAGTGAAAAAAAAACACGAGTAAAAGACGTAAAGCGAAACAAAAAACAAAAAAGGAGAGAAATCAAAAGAAAACCCCTAAAAAAACTAAGCATGGACAGTGACTTTCATTTCTAGATTAAACGGATCTCAAGCTATTAATACAGCAATTACACCGCAGAAAAAACAATTTTACGAAAATCAAACAATTGAAAACTGATAGAACAAACCGAAAGAAAATAAACCTCAATAACTCGTAAACGAAACTGATAATTGCGCAATAGACCTCGACTCCTCCAAGTGTTTTACCACTAAGCAGATATAACTTCAATTTGAATAAATCAGAATTGGTATTTACTTCGGTATTTACTTAAGATACCGACGAGAACCGACCAAAACTCATTCACAATTGCATATGGTTGAAGTTTTAAGTTGACATATGCCATAAATTGTGCAAAGGGAGGTTACACACATATAAGAAACAAAGAAATTAGAGAAAAAATTGCCAATTTCATGAACGACGATTGCCATGACGTCGAGATTGAGTCGAAACCTCAGCCGTTGCAGGAGGAAAGCTTAGTCAACATTTCAACTACAACATAAAATGAGGCACGACATGACCATAAAGCAAACGAACTCTGGGGTTAGAATGTGTTTTTTAGAAATACAAGAAACAATATCGCATTGCTCATTCATAAGTGCAGCAATTGTAAACTCAATTTATCAAAATCAAAATTGTCTTTCTTCAGCTCTTAATGTTAGCTGTTTTAGCTTAATTGCTGTTTTGAGTTTTTGTCAAAATGAGTTTCTGTTCTTGTTTTTTTCACCTTTTTTGGAAACTTTGTGGTTTCTCGAAGTCACCCTTCCAAACTTGAGCTCATAGTTCTATCCAGAACACAGATTCTGCTAGTCTCTTCTACTTGAGCGGCTTCGCCTTATCTTTTCAACGC
Source organism: Symsagittifera roscoffensis (assembly GCF_963678635.1). NCBI lineage: Eukaryota > Metazoa > Xenacoelomorpha > Acoela > Convolutidae > Symsagittifera > Symsagittifera roscoffensis. Next base: position 25,113,526 of record NC_087067.1, on the reverse strand, counting down.
AAAAAGCTGGCATCCTCGTAAACTGTAAGCTTGGTTTACTGAAGTTTTTTGGATTTTTTAAATAACTACCTGGTCATTACTTATTTAAAACAAAAATACGAAATAACAGGTTGTTGAAAGATTACCTCAAAAACTGACTGCGCCAATTTCTTTCTATAAAAAGGATATGGCTTTCATTTTTTGAAGTTTTAAAATTTTAATCCTTTTTTAGAAATCTTTTGGTTTTAATCGACGACTACGTCTCAAGTTCTTAAAATAAGTGCTCAATCAACAAAACTATTTTAAAACGCACTAGATATTCAAATAACATAATGACCAAGACGAGGAACATATTGGCATCCAAACAGAGTGGTTGCTGTACTGTTTGTACTGAAACTAATGGGAAAACTGGTTTTTGTGTGAGAGCTGCCAACTATGGACTAACAGTGGGTGTGCTGGATACTCTAGTGACGAGTACAAACTCTTGGAGAGAGCCAAAAGCGTGATGCTTTTCTGTGACACATGCCTCCCATCAGTACAATGCAATTTACCGAAAAACAACATTACCGCAGATGCAACCAAGAAAAAGCAGACTTGAAGACAACCTTGGAGACTGGTGAGTCTGCTGTGACGGCACTACCATTGACTGTACGAAAAAAACCCGAACCGAGGTTTTCTTCTGATATGAAAAAAAAATATCTGAATCTTTGCCAAATGTGAGGTTGAGCCGTTTGCCTGAAATAAGCAATGACCACCATAAGCCCGACTGAAAAAGGTTTTGAACATAATGAAAAACCTTTTTTTGATATTGTACTTTATCTGGGTGATGGAAAAGAAGATTTTTCTGTTTTCCGTAAGTTTGGTAAAAACAATTCACAAAAACCTCAATCAAGGCAAACTCTGACAGCTGATAAAACAATAGCACGAGCACCGACGCTTAAAATGTTCAAATCAACATACAATGGCGAACCATATCGAGTTTTATTTCAAAAATGAAAGAACGACAACTTCTAAAAAAGGAAAGTTTTTAGATTCAAGCCAATATGATTCATAGAACATTCAAATCGAAAATGGAATTTTTCAGTAATACCATCAAGCAAAACTAAAGGAAGAGTGACTAGAAAATTTAATTGGTGAGCTAAGCATGTTGTGGTATAACTTTAGAAGTTTGTATAATTCCGATCGAAGGAAATTTTTTTTCGAAATATCTGTTAGTAAATTCTGTTGGTTTTATATGTATATCAAAAACATGGCTCAGAGACGATTTTGCGAACTTTTCTTACCTCAATATCAATGTTTCTTATCAATTAAAAAAGCAAAATCTTGAACAGCAGCGTAAGATAGAACTATGATTTGCGTGAAAAATGAAATCAACTCGGAGCATGTGAGACATATTTTGAAGATAATGGTTCAGTAACTGCATGCATGCTTAATTTATATAAAAAGGAAACACTATTTGTTTGAACTTATTACCGCTTCCAAAAAGTACTTGCGCTTACACGAACGCTGATATGAAAAATTTGTTTCAATGTTTACAAAATATCACAAACAATTGTGATGACAAAAAAATCTACGAGGATTTCAACCTCCCAGCAATGAAATGAACGAGTCGTTCATCTTCTGTTAAAAACAAATTTTTTTTCTTAATTCAACCAATTGATTTTGCTTGCAACAAAAAAATCTCGTTCCAAACTGCAGCAACTGGTATTCTAGATGTGATTTTAGTGAAAAAAACTTACAAAATTCCAATGGTAATGTATAAAAAATTGTGCAATACATTTTGTCAACTGATTCGAGTAGAGCCGTCTTGTTCCTGATAGATAACACCGATAGTTTTTACGCGAGTGTTTTTACTAGAGCAGGGAGAACCTTGACGGGGCAGCTCGACGAGTGAAGCGACCCAATGGTCCAGAGAAAAAAACCAGTTATTCCCAAAATTTCTAGAGTTGCTTTACTTGTATTATTTACTTATTTCTAGAGTCGCGTCACTATGTGTGTAATGAAATTAATTTTTTGAGTGTATTTTACACATTCATGTTGAGATAAGGCGGGTTTCAGGTTTTTCCATTTGAAATGGATCAAAGATCTACTGTCAAATAAAAACTAATGTTAAACTTGAGATTGCAACCCTGTTTTTAACGGCATTCGCGTGTTTCAGGTATTTAGAGACCTAGCCATTGAGGCGTTCTTATTGCTAAAGTGATGGAATTTGGTAGTGGCTTTTACGCTGTAACACGGCTTTATAGTACCCATGTCGTAAGCGAACCGAATTGGCTCTGACAGAATGAGGTAAAAAAACACAAGCGGTTGTGTCCTTGACCTTGAGCCAATAGTTATAGGGCTTTTTTCTCTTAAGCTCATATGTGATGGAAGCGAACGACTGTTAGATACTATTTCATGGCGCTCCTGGATGTTTTCGACATCTAGACTACGAGATCGAACCCACTTGACGCAGCTCCGGGCTACCTGCCCATTCATGAGTACCAGTGGTACGCTCAACTGGAACTTGGCCACCTTCTGTTCATACCGTGATAGTTTTTTAAGCTAACTTGTGAAAATTTTTTTTCGTATGCCTTTGAATACGAGGGTTAGCTAACCGAGTATGGGGGCCACAAGCGAAAAAAAAAATACGAGTAAAAGACGTAAAGCGAAACAAAAAACAAAAAAGGAAGAGAAATCAAAAGAAAACCCCTAAAAAAACTAAGAATGGACAGTGACTTTCATTTCTAGATTAAATGGATCTCAAGCTATTAATACAGCAATTACACCGCAGAAAAAAACAATTGTACGAAAATCAAACAATTGAAAACTGATAGAACAAACCGAAAGAAAACAAATCTCAATAACACTGTGAACGAAACTGATAATTGCGCAATAGACCTCGACTCCTTCAAGTGTTTTACCACTTAGCAGATTCAACTTCAAAATGAATAAATCAGAATTCAGAGATGGTATTTACTTAAGATACGGACGGGAACCGACCAAAACCCATTCACAATTGCATATGGCTGAAGTTTTAAGTTGACATATGCCATAAATTGTGCAAAGGGAGGTTACACACATATAAGAAACAAAGAAATTAGAGAAAAAATTGCCAATTTCATGAACGACGATTGCCATGACGTCGAGATTGAGTCGAAACCTCAGCCGTTGCAGGAGGAAAGCTTAGTCAACATTTCAACTACAACATAAAATGAGGCACGACATGACCATAAAGCAAACGAACTCTGGGGTTAGAATGTGTTTTTTAGAAATACAAGAAACAATATCGCATTGCTCATTCATAAGTGCAGCAATTGTAAACTCAATTTATCAAAATCAAAATTGTCTTTCTTCAGCTCTTAATGTTAGCTGTTTTAGCTTAATTGCTGTTTTGAGTTTTTGTCAAAATGAGTTTCTGTTCTTGTTTTTTTCACCTTTTTTGGAAACTTTGTGGTTTCTCGAAGTCACCCTTCCAAACTTGAGCTCATAGTTCTATCCAGAACACAGATTCTGCTAGTCTCTTCTACTTGAGTTCTACTTGAGCGGCTTCGCCTTATCTTTTCAACGCAAAAAGCTGGCATCCTCGTAAACTGTAAGCTTGGTTTACTGAAGTTTTTTGGATTTTTTAAATAACTACCTGGTCATTACTTATTTAAAACAAAAATACGAAATAACAGGTTGTTGAAAGATTACCTCAAAAACTGACTGCGCCAATTTCTTTCTATAAAAAGGATATGGCTTTCATTTTTTGAAGTTTTAAAATTTTAATCCTTTTTTAGAAATCTTTTGGTTTTAATCAACGACTACGTCTCAAGTTCTTAAAATAAGTGCTCAATCAACAAAACTATTTTAAAACGCACTAGATATTCAAATAACATAATGACCAAGACGAGGAACATATTGGCATCCAAACAGAGTGGTTGCTGTACTGTTTGTACTGAAACTAATGGGAAAACTGGTTTTTGTGTGAGAGCTGCCAACTATGGACTAACAGTGGGTGTGCTGGATACTCTAGTGACGAGTACAAACTCTTGGAGAGAGCCAAAAGCGTGATGCTTTTCTGTGACACATGCCTCCCATCAGTACAATGCAATTTACCGAAAAACAACATTACCGCAGATGCAACCAAGAAAAAGCAGACTTGAAGACAACCTTGGAGACTGGTGAGTCTGCTGTGACGGCACTACCATTGACTGTACGAAAAAAACCCGGGTTAGCTAACCGAGTATGGGGCCACAAGCGAAAAAAAAAATACGAGTAGAAGACGTAAAGCGAAACAAAAAACAAAAAAGGAAGAGAAATCAAAAGAAAACCCCTAAAAAAACTAAGAATGGACAGTGAGTTTCATTTCTAGATTAAATGGATCTCAAGCTATTAATACAGCAATTACACCGCAGAAAAAACAATTTTACGAAAATCAAACAATTGAAAACTGATAGAACAAACCGAAAGAAAATAAACCTCAATAACTCGTAAACGAAACTGATAATTGCGCAATAGACCTCGACTCCTCCAAGTGTTTTACCACTAAGCAGATATAACTTCAATTTGAATAAATCAGAATTGGTATTTACTTCGGTATTTACTTAAGATACCGACGAGAACCGACCAAAACTCATTCACAATTGCATATGGTTGAAGTTTTAAGTTGACATATGCCATAAATTGTGCAAAGGGAGGTTACACACATATAAGAAACAAAGAAATTAGAGAAAAAATTGCCAATTTCATGAACGACGATTGCCATGACGTCGAGATTGAGTCGAAACCTCAGCCGTTGCAGGAGGAAAGCTTAGTCAACATTTCAACTAAAACATAAAATGAGGCACGACATGACCATAAAGCAAACGGACTCTCGGGTTCAAAATTTAGCCTTGCTTTTATTGATTTGAAAACTTCCATGCCAAAACATCCTGAAAATTGCATCAAAACGCATGCAAGTATCACAAAACGCTGAGGAACTCCAAAGATCAGCAAAAAATTTTGAACGTAGAGCAGAGTAGCTTTTGCCTGCTGATTTTCGAATGCACCGATGGCGCTGCTCCATCAGCCTCTCGGATGTGGCAGAGCTTGGCCGAAAAACTAAGTGAAAAACAAAACAAGAAAGTAACCCAGAATCGATAAACTACATGAGAACTAAAAATTGTTTGGATTGGTCAAATGAAATATCGTCAGTCTTAGACATATACGATCCATTAATAGCTATATCTGAGCTTGAAAAAGAAACTTTCTAAAAAATAAATACTGAAAACTGAAAGAAAAAACTACGAAAAATAACAGTCTCAACAACTTGAGTGACAATGAAAAGAACGCACTTGAGCTAGCCTCCAAAAAAAGTCTCAGACTGTTTAAACAAACTGCCACCCAGCAGATACTTTTTCAGCCTCCTTAAATCCGTATTTCGGGATGGGCTTCATATCAGATTCAATCGGGAACCAATAATCTAACTTCGCACTTGTTACGTCTTGGAATACTCCTTTTCTCTCGATTCTCGATTGTAATTTTCTGCATGGCTTCTTCCATGTTCTACGTTAGTTGTCTAGTTTATAATGTGTAGAAATTTTGTTGTCTTTTTGCGGTTTTTCAGATGTTGCAACTAAAAGCATCCTTCCTTGTTTCAGCTTCCTTAAATCCATATTCCGGGATGGGCTTCATGTAGGATTCGAACGGGAACCAACCAACATTCGACTCTCATATGCATGTGGTTAATTGTTCGACCTTACACACGCCCTTCACTGTGCGAAGAGTGGATACACCCACATGAGGCAAAACGAAGTCAGAAATATCTCTTCCATCCTCATGAGCGAGGCTTGCTATGATGATGAAAACAAAGCGTTTTTTCAGTCGTTGCAAGGTGAAAGCTTTGTCAACATTTCAAACACAACTGATGGAGAAGCTCGACTCGATGTAAAAGCAAACGTGATGCGTTGGCATTGCGTGACATTAGTGATGCGTTGGCTTTGCGCGTCTGCCTACCTGTCAAGAACCTGCCGACCAATTGCGTTTGTGGCCAGTCCTTCAATGTAGAGCACGCCAAGATTTGTAAAACTGGAGGTTTTTTTGCTCAGCGACATGACGGGATTAGATTTTTTTTCGCCCATTCCCTAGATTGTCTTCGCCGAGGAGCTGGCATTGAACCTCATTTGCAGCCTCTCAGCGGTGAAACTCTCCAACCGGGTACTGCGAACTCATCTGACGAAGCGCGTCTCGACATCTGGGCAAGAAGCGTTAAGACTTGTTTGGACGTCCCTGATTTCATCCCAACGCATCAAGTTATATCGGAAAAGCAGTTAAATCGTTAATGTTAACTATGAGAATGAAAAGAGGAGGGCATATATTGACAGAATTATTAACGTGTTTTCAACGACTGGTGGCATGGGGAACGAAGCCTCAATATTCGTTAAAAGGCTCGCTCAGAAGATATCCGACAATAATAATAAGCCCTATTCCAATGCCTTTAGTGAAATCCGGCTGAAGATGTCTTCCTCGCTCCTACGATCAGCTATAACAGGGTTGAGGGGAACCCGGAAGTGGAGAACCGACAACAGCCAAGATTAAAACTTCCATCACTTTGATGTTATATTATTTTTCTTTTGTGAACTTACTTTGTATTTTGCTGAGCATAATTGTGAAATGAAAACATAAAGAGCTTATTGGTATACTACTAGTTGTTGGTATGATGTATCCGAAAAGCGCATAATTATCCGAAACAAAAAAATTTTGCTTCATGTAAAAGCAAACAGATTATGGGGCTCAAGGATTAGCCGAACTTTCTTTGATGTGGAAGTCTTCAACCCGCATGCAAAAAAAAACTTCACGAATTTTACTAAAAGACGCCTATAAGTACCACGAAACACTAAAAAACTGAAAATACGAACATGATTCTACAAACCGAACAGCAGTTTCTGCAGGCTCATTTTTGGCTGCACTGGTGGTGCCGCACCAGCAGATATGCGGATAATGCTGCGCATAGCTGAAAAATTTAATGAAAAAAGGCTTGAAAGCTACTTAGGAGCGCTCTCCTGAGCGGTATCCTTTGTAGACTGGCGCTTTCCTTTGTATAGCTACGCAGAGCGCTATCCTTTATATACGGGGGTGCAGATCACTGCGGGAGACGCAATTCATAGACAATTCAATTTGTGATTTTCGAGAGGAGGGAAGGTTGAAGTAAATACCTTTAATGACAACGCATTCAATGCTGACTTGACTTAATTCCTGCTATTTTGTTCATTGATATACTTATATAATGCTGGTATAGGCCCTATCCAGCTTGTGCACGACCGTACCTAAACGGAAGAGCCTCTTTTTTAGTTAACTTTTTTTTTCATAATAATACAGCTAATGAGTCAAAAAAAATTCTCAGGTTCAAAAAAGCTGGATGAAGTTTTCGATTCGTAGTTTAATCTTTCATTAAAATAAATATTTTACAAAAAAAAGGTTCACTCTAGTAATCTTCCGCCTCCCACCCAACCTCGTAATGATCCATTGAGCTATCTCATCATCCTCCGTACAAACGTAACGCAGGGTGTTATCAAAGGCAAGGAGTTGGTTTACATGTAAATAGCACCCAATTAATTGGCTGACTGAATTTTATCTCAAATGAGCGTTCAGAATAATTTATTGAACAAGGAAAATGAGAAAACTATATATTTTTTTTTGAACATTTTTATTTGGGTTTTCTTTGCTTCAGGGAAACCAAGTTACCAGGGTTGGTGGTCTAAATTTGTATCTGATGACCAAAAATAAAGGTTATTTTTCATACAAGACAATCTTTTTTGATTATCGTTTTCTCTCCGGTAGTTTTGATTTTGTGAATTTTGTGTTCAACTTTGGTGCAAACTACTTTATTACGGTTTTGAATACGCCTCAAGTACCTATTGAGCCACGCGAGAATGATAATAACAACGATATTAACAAAGATAAAGGTGGTCGGAACATGTATGCTGCTTGTCCACTAGTCGGCATCATCCTTGTTGTTCCGATCTCTAAATTATCTTGTTTTCTACAAAATCTCAGAAATTTACAGGAAAATGTTATTAATGGTTACGTAATTTTTTATGTAATTACAGTTGTTTAAATTTGATTGGTCAAAAAAAAAATTTAGAGCATTTTTAGACATGATTATCATTTTTTCAGATCTTTGATCGTTTTGTAAATATTGTAAAGAAACTTTTAATCCTGATGATGCACAAAATGTGCGAAAACGTTTGAATTAACATTTCAAAGTTCTTATCTTTTTTTTTCACATGTTTTTCGCATATTTAGTTATTAAAGATAGTAATCAGAATGTGTTCAGAGAGATGTCATTACACTTGCGAGATAGTGTCTTGTAATCGGGAACAAGACTTTTTGGCGTAATTAATTTTTCTTACAATTCTGTAAGAAATTGTGAGGTTTCCTTATTTGTGCACCATAGCAACTTCCCACTTGGCATAGAGGTAACGCGGTTGCCTTTGTACCCTTGATTCTGGGGTCCGAGTCTCGGCCGGACCTTACAATCTTTTAGAGCGTATGAAAGTGAATAAAAGTTTTGGGGTAAAATTGGTTTGTCGGATTTTCGTTTGTCTGCTTGTTTTGTCGGATTAGTGTTCATTAATCTATAAATTTTCTCGCTAACTTGACACCGCCGTCCTTCCTTAAATGGCTACTCAAACCCATTGATATATTTGTAAAACTGCTTGCGAGGCGGATGTGTTTGATGCTTCACATACCCATGCTACATGCATGTAAATGCAGCGGGCCTAGCCCGCAACAGTGACCACTATGACGATTTCAACTGTCAACGCTGCACGTCCCAATTTAACGCAGCTAATGAATCATCGAAGTGGTCCACTGGAAACCGGTCTCTATGATCTTATCAAAAAATAAAATTGGTTAGAACTTCATTGCAACCCTCAATAGAACACTGAACAGCCTAATAGAAAACCACGAAAATAACTTTCCGCGCTTACTACTGTGTAAAACAAAAACCGGAGAAGATGAATTTTTATCTAAAACAATAGCAAGGCGACTTAAGTAATGGCAAGACGGAGATCTCGTTGACCTATATAACGAAGGGGAGGCGCTGCAAATGCGCTTGACAAAATGAAATTGAAGAAAAACAGAAACTGAAGCGCAAGAGTAAACAATTTAATGAATAATGGAAAAGTATCTAGTATTAATAGCTTTTCGGCCTAATTTTTTTCATGTTGTATTGGCTTTGTTACCTTATTTCACGTTACTTCAAGGGCAACAAATCATCTATTAAAACTTAATTGCGCAACATTTTTTTGACAATTTGTTATGGCATTTATTTCGTTTTCGGCTCAATGGGCGTCTACCAACTTTTGGTCGGCCTAGTAGTCACTCGGTAAATTCTAACAGCCTGTTTATTTCTAGTGGTTGTGTTTTTCGACTATTTTTTTGATTTTTTTTCTATAAAATTTTTTTTTTCATGATTTTTTAAATTTCCGTCTCTCTTTCTGTTCGCTAGCTTGCAATGCTGCAATTGCGTTGTATCGCAAGTGATGCGAAGTTATGGTTCGGTTCTAGGTATTAAAGTTGTTTCAAAAGGGATTGTGTTGACGTAAAAAAATGCTTTCAAAACCTCGTTTTTACCAAATCGAAAACTAGTTAATGAAGATTCGTATGGCACTTCTCTGGTACTTAAAAATGAGAAATTCAAAAGAAGTAATGTGTAAAACAATTGAAAAGATAAAGAACGTTTTTTTTCTTTGTTCTTGAAAAACAACTGGTCAAATAATGCAAATGTGGATATTCTTAGCGTTATATAAGGTCTTCTCACCGTGCTGTGAGGATATAAAAAATGTATTTATAAAAATATATTTAATTTCAATTTTTTTTCAAAAAGCTGTTGTCGGAACACAGTAATACTTACACATTATTAGGATATCCTTGTTTCTCTTGACTATAGTCAGAGACGAGTTTACTGTCTACATGTTCCATTGAATTTTCACGGTTCGATCAGTAACTCCCGGTTTAGAAAACAGCGGTCAGAAAACTTTTTTTTTGTCACGCAGTAGTCGTAAAATTAATTCAATTTGCTTTTAAAAGTAGAATATAACATCTGGCTAATTTCTGGTGTACTTACAAAAAAACTCTTGAAACTTAAACAGATATCTTTTGCACAAGTGTTGTAAAAATTTTCTGCGATTATCTTTAAAAAAATTTAAATACCGAAGAAGATTATGGTTCAAGAAGTGTTTACCGTAATGATCTGAACAACTTTTGTTTGTATATTTTGTTCTTATTAACTGTTACCCCCCAATTGGAGAAGGAGAAAAGGATTTCGTTACAAGGTACAAAATTTACAGATGCTTAACCGTTGAATTAGTTCTTTATAGGGTTGGCATTTTTTTTACTAGGTACCAGAGGGGGCAAATTGTTAGCAAGATCCGTTTTTTTAAAAAAAAATTGTTAGGCCACTCTTTGCTCTGAATATACCACTATTGAGCCCAAATGAAAATAATAGCCATGTGAATAAATTTTCTGGCCAAATGTGACTGGCTATTGCTGAACTGAATGAAGCTAAAGAGATATTAAATATTTACACGGCCTCTGGTTGGCTGAAATTGTTCGTTTTAATTATGTTTCTTTTTTGGTTCTGCTCTTGCAATGATTGGACAGCCGCGTTTTTGTGGTATTTGAGAATTGAGTGGTACATGATATTGTTTTGAAGTACTAATCTATACCGAATGCCTTTAATAATCACTTTATAGTCGAACCTCAAATGTTTTTAACATTATTTTTTATTTCTTAAATAAATTAAACTAAGACGACGAGGACCGCCTTGCATTGTTCGACGTTTACCGCTTTTTTTATTACTTTTGTGTGGCAATCAAAGGTGAAATTTGGGTTGTTTTGTTTCAAAAACAATGTGATATATTTCGGATCTAACAAAATAAAACAGTTTGATTATCTTTTTTTTTTGTAACGTTCACGTTCTGATTCAAATGTTTTATAGTTACAGTTCTCTAAATTTCAAAATTGCAAAATTTTATGTTGCTAGTTTCCTAGGTGCAATTATATACCGGTTAGAAGTTTGTATAATTTATATCATCACGAAAGAAGATCCCTTGAAGTTTTGAGTTGATTAGTCTGTGACCTATTTAGTAATTTGACAGCCTAGCTTATCAAATATCAGTTAGGGGTCTGTTTAGTAGCATCTTGAAATTTTAAGTATTCGAGTTTGGCCAACTGGCTCTTCACTTCTTAAAAAAAAAGACAATAATGATACATTTTGAATTCCCGCGCGTTCAAGAATAATTCAATTGGAGCAGCTATTTCATAATTATATTATTGTAATTTCCTCTTTTTTTCTGAACGCTCCATTCGATCAGAGCGAAGAATAAAAAACGGCTTTGAGCGCCAATTACTGATATCACTACCTGAATCATCAAGAAATAGCGCTTTGAGACCTAAATTTCCGTTCGCTGATTAAAATGTCGGCAAAATTACCGTTCCATTTTTTGCTTCCGCTTGTTGCCGCAATTATCAAACCAGGTCAGGCAAATGGCCCAGACGACTCATCAATAACAACACACTCGTCGTATGAATTTGTGAACCCGAAGTACAACAAACAACTCAGACCATCGGAAGGAGGAAAAACAGATGTTGTAGAGATCGGAATGTTCGTTAACTCGGTTCGAACCATAAGCGAGAATGATATGACGGTTATTCTAGACGTCTTCTTACAAGCGCAATGGACCGACCGAAGGCTCGATTGGACCTGGGATACTTTTTACAGAGATCACATTCGACATAATATGCCTCCGAAATGCATGAACGAAAGCTGTTACTTGAAAGAAATGACTTTGGGAAAGGATTTTGCGGCAGCTATTTGGAGACCCGATTTCTATTTACCAGATGCGATCAATATTATACCTGCTGATGACTACAACGACAACGTTTGTGTACGTTTGAGTCCAGAACTGAATTTATTCTACTCGAACCGACTTATAATTACAATCTCGTGTATCATGAAGTTGGTTTACTTTCCATTCGATAAACACATTTGTCCAATCTGCATAGGCTCGTACAAGTACCATGACGGTTTGGTTCAAATGAGATGGTCGAATGATCTGTCGGGAATGTACCCTGATCAGTTCACAGCCAATTTCTTCATGGAGGGTTATAGGGGTGAGCAGGACTATTACAACATCACTATGCCATATTTGGCTGATAACTTTACCGAGCATTGTTTCGATATCATACTGCACCGAAAATACAACATCTTCCTGGTCACGCTTTACTTACCAAGCGTCTCGTTGGTGGCCCTGTCTTGGGTCAATTTCTGGATTGATTACAAAGCTATTCCGGCCCGAGCCGGCCTATCAATCACCGCTATTTTGGCACAAATTACATTGATAGTGGGGATGGCGAGCCGGTTTCCTTCCGTTAGTGACCTGAAGATGGCTGATTTGTACCTGACAGTCAACTTCATCTACACATTTGCGACTTTGATCGAGTTTGCAATCGTATCATACAACCCTGAAGATAAAAGACCCAAGCAAGTTAGCACGTCTAAAGTTAGTCACGTCTCTTCAATTCCAGTGGTGAGCAACCCTACAGTTCTGTCGAACACTGGTCCCGGCGTCAACAAAAACGGAAGTGGAGAAAGATTACGTAATCATCAACAGGTGTTCAAGCTAGCACCGATGCAATCATCGTCTACGAATTCAGTTTCTTCAAGGGCAGACGGTAAAAGGGTGTATTCATCCTTGCAAGCAGAAACAGAGGACATTTTGCAGAATGGATCGGTCCTTGGAGCTGCTAATTTGCTAAGGGATCCAGCAAGCTTTGATGAGCAGAGTTTCAGAAATTCGTCTTGCAAATCTGCAAACGACGCGAGAAACAGGCTGAGTTTAAACGAACCTATGGTTCAGTTGAAACCGCGACCACCTCCGAACGAACTGAGAGATTTTTTGGACATCAGAACGAACTCGCTGAAAAGTTCAAAGAAAGCCCAAAAAGCAGCAAGGCGAGCGGAGAGGCCGCCAAATAACACGAACTTGGACGATGTTTCCAAATTCATTTTCCCGATCACATTCATAATTTGGAATTTCATATTCTTTTCTACCAATCTTATCCTGGCAGAGAAATCGTGCATTCTTCTCAAGTATTTTGCAGAAGATTACTGTTTGAGCACTTGCCCGAAATGCTGAATGAGCCGAATGCATAAATCGTAGAAGTTAAACTGCCACAATTCGTGCTGTGATGTAGAAAACAGAAGCTAAACACTATCAGAATTTAATTTTATTGCATATTTTGTTCCTAATTTTGAAATAAATTTGTAAACAATAACACGTATTATGCTGAAACTGCAAGTACGTGTTCAAAAAAAGCTTTTTAAAAAATCATTTTGCATAATACAATCAGATCTTGTCACAGGAAATCTGAAACAGTTTATGTTAATTTTTTAAAATAAAGTTTGTGGAAAGAGCATTGTATGAGCTGCTCAGAGCTTAACTGAGAACCGCTGCTGTCTCTGATGTTTTTTTTTCTGCGTTTTTGGTAATTTTTGAGTAATATATTTTCTTCGCCCACAAGAGAACGAGCAGATTTTGTTTAGTTCTACTAAAAAGGTTCGGATCAGGGTTGGCAAATTGTGTTATTATCGAAAATATCAAACTAACAGTTAGCTATTGAAAAAAAAACATGTTATTTATGTTAAATTGTTAAATAACTCAACACCTTAAGAAGAAGTTTCTTGAGGCGAAATGCCAGTTTTCCAGCGTTTTCAACGCCTAGTTGGGCTCTGAGCTTCCCATAAGTGAATCCATCACATCGAAGAGTTCCAAAAATAAAGCAGAAATCCCGAACTTGTGCGGGTGGGGGGGGGGGGGGAGTAGAGAGCCCAACTCTACGTTTAATCCTACTAGAAAGGTTACGACTGCACTAAAAGTAATCACCCTTTGTACAGGTGTAACTGATGCCCTATTAGCCTCTTAGGATACCAAGCTGGTGGCCTATTATTCCTAATTGTTCTTGCGAATTTTAATTTCAGCTTTCATAAAAATTCAAACGAAGGTGTTTGCCCTCGAATCGGACATCATATTTACACTTTTGCAGTCGTGAATCGGATTTCAAATATTTTTTTAAATAAAAAAAGGGTCATGAGAAGCTGGTCTGAATAATTTCAGTTCTCTTCACCTGCTTAAAATAATTGGAAAAAAAAATTAAATTGTTTTGAGTTGTGTTAGTGTTCCTGTCTTGCGCTTTCGTGGAGTCTCCTGGTATCAAATTGAGGTATCAAATTGAAACCCAGCTAGTCGTAATTCAAATTATAGGCAAGAAGAGACTGTTGCTGTGCAAGTAGCTTAGAATGTTTAACGTTCAGCCACAATTTTTACCGTAAAGTTAAAAAAACAGATGTTAAGGAAAAAATTTGGAAAAATTCCTTTTTAAAAGTGTTTTATTTTTCCGCTGAAGTTTCTGTTGTTCCGAATGTCGATGAAAGTGAAAAATATATATGGTCGGGTTCGTTTTTACTGGGATCATTTTTCAAAAGAATTTGTATCTCGGGGGATCGATCTTAATATCTTCGTGGGCCCCGCCGAGTCTGAACACCAGTATATTAAGCTGCCACGAGTCCAGCCCAACTGCTCGTTTTATACATTGACGCTGAAAGTTAAAATGCGTATTATTAACGCCTGGCGGATTATCCCACGCTACAAAATCATCGTTCCAAATTGAATTGAGGCAAGTTAATTGGTTTTATTTGTTCAACTGACGACTCAAATTTAAGACTTAAAATTTGATTTTATCAGCCTTAAAATCATAGTTTGTCAATATTTCATTTACTAGAAGCTATCCTAGACAACTTAAAGTGCAGTAGGAATGGTGGGGCTTTGCCCTGATACGAGCAGTCTTGTTTTATACGGGGTGTTTTTTAATTACGTTAAATCAACCAAATAAGAGGAATTAATTCATAAATGAGTCTTAAAGAAAATCATAAAAGAATAATTCAAACGCGAGTCCAGTCTCTCATCGTGTAAGTCCTAAATACCATGTCATTTAGTCTGAAAAACGAAAAAATTAGGCTAGTTTTGCTCAAAACGGAGACCGTTTTTGATTTTTAAACAATCACGCTCGACCGACCACTAGTTTTCTTTCTAGTAGTCAAAACCGAGAGGAAAAACTCAAGCTACGCCATTGTTCGTTCCCGCTTCGTGAAATGATCGCAGCGAAATTTTGGTTAAGATAATTCGGCTTCAGGAAATGGTGTCGTGTCCAGGTTTTTGCTATCTACTTTTTTGGGTTGTAGATTGTCCAAATTTATCTAAGTAAGGTTCATTCAATGCGATTTGTGTATTTCGGATTTGTGTTTTTGTATTCCGGTGGGGTTAGAAGATACGTTGTTGAACATATTTTGCTTTCTACTGTAACAAATGACAACGTGATTCAAAGAGCCTGTTTTTGAACAACGAGAAAATCATTTTAAGTCGATATCCTACGGCAGGATACTTAGCTGATAATCACGACTTTTGTTCACCCAATTTGAAGTAATTCTCTTTTACAAGAGCCCTTATATAGTTCACTTACTTGAATATGTGTGTTCCTCTATAACTATAACGCTTATAAAGTTCAGTTACTTGAGTTGGTGCGTCTTACTTTTGAAGTGACTAATTTTGTAGTGTTTTTGACCTCTCCATGTTTGTTTGTTTTCTTTTCCAGCCTGGTAATTTTGGCTTGAAGACTGCATAATAATTCCTTCCTGATTTCCTTCTTTTTCTTCTTCTTCTTCTTCTTGTGAATGGAATTTTATACATGTACTCTTTGCGTTGGTTCATTAAAAATTTTTGTTCAAATCTTTGAAATGTTTAATCTTGGATGTTTTTAAGCGTTAAATAAATATAAATTGGATTTGAAAACTAGTCTTTGTTTTTCTCTTTGATTTAGCCATGTTGGGAGTTGAAGTATTCCAAATTTGGACTCGTGTTTTCATAAAATAAGAGACATCTACATGTGTGATACCGAACAGTTTTTAAGTATGTTATGGTAAATTTCCATCCCATCGTTATAGTACTTTTTTGGTCATCTAATTTTGATTGTTAGACAACACCAAAAAACAGATTTTTTTCTTTTCAGTTTTTTTGATATTTGAAGAAATTTTGCGGACCTTTAGTCTATATGATCTTAGTTTAAAAAAGTAGACGAATAGATTTTGCTCATGATGATGCCTTTTTGGTGTTCTCCCAAGCCGAACTAAATTGTAAACGTACAATTTAATAGAATGTATGGTCATGTTTTGGCTTGAAAATGAAGTTATTATAATAATTTTCTCTACGCGTTCGCCAGAATTAAAGTTTGTCCTGATCACTTGTCCTGAGGTTTTTTTTCTGATTATTTTCGAATTTGTTTGTTTTGCTCAATTTAGCCGGGAAAAATTATCAATCAACTACTACTAATTAACCCGACACTTGTCTGATTTTTTCCCGGCTCATTTTCCGTGGTGTTGATGTTTTTAGCTACAGGCATGAGTGATGTTTTTGCTGTAGCTGATTAAAGAAACCGGTTTTTAATTGAGTTAGGATTGTAACCGACGGCTATTCTACCAAAGAAATATCGCTAATTGCTCAAACATATGCTGCAAGGCCTGGTTCAATGTTATCATATCACCATCGAAGATAGCAGGGGAGTTTAGGAGCGTGAATCGATATCATGCCCCGAACGGTTGGTTAATTCAAGTTTTCTTTTTTGATAACAGGCTCTTAGTTTATTCATTAATGGTTGTAATGGACAGCATTTGGACGGAATTTTGTTTTTCCAATAAAAGCACTAATCTTCTTAATTTTCCCCAAGCGCATTGAGGGCCCGATTAGCCTTTAGTTTCATTTGAATGTCCGCAGATACGCTAACAAAAGCGGTCTGAAATTCTTAATCGGATTTCTGCCAAATTGGAAATTTTAAACTTATTCTTCAGCCTCAGTCTGAGCGAGACACATTTAATGCTTGCAGTGGAATTCTGAAAATGAACTGACAGATTCGCATTTTTTGATATCGTTTCGTTAATTTTTTTCTGTGACACAACATGAAAATTGAGAATTGAGAATGACGCAATTTTTTTTCCATAATAGCTCGTAAAGGTATTTAATTTTTTATTTCGTTGTGTTTCCCTGTTGCTTAAATATGGCATCCATTGCCAGTTAATGAATGGCACTTTCTCTGTGCTCCTTGAAAATTTGTTTTTTATTAGGTTTTCATGTTTGTGATATATATAACTGGCTGGACTTATGCGAATATTTGATTTAAATTGGTCTAGGCGCCTCTTGTTGAATTTTCAACAAGATCTGTTCTGTGAAAAAGTAACATTATTGAAAAGTAAAATGCGTCTGAGAACTGCGAGTAATTGGACCGATTTATTCACCTTCGGCTGTGTCATAAACTAAAACAACTCTCAAAACACAACACTAAAACCCTTTGCTATAAGTTGTGTTGAAATAAGGAGAAATTGGGCGCAATTAGTCGTGTCGTTTAGTTCGCTCGCCTTGACTTGAGAAATGTTTACGGCAACTGTCCCTATGTTTGGGTACGCCATAAGCACTGGACATATCCTGCCCACTTAACAAAGTTGAAAGTCAAGACTACAACGCTGACTAAATCAACATGCTGTTCCTTACACCATGATCGATGGGAAGGAAACTCTAGAGCAGATCGATCTTGCTACATTTCCCATGAGAAGCAAGTATGTCAGTTTTTAAGAGCCGTTTTCAATATTAACTATACCCAAAGCTCACGTGCTCAACATCTCAATTTAACTGGATTTCCTGTTGAAGTAAGGAAATCTAGCTCTACTGGATAAAGATTTTTATGGATATCCAATTTAACGGGACGAAGATCTTTGACGTGGATTTCAATTTTTAACAAAAATTCTTAAACCTTTATCTCACTCAATCTTCTTCAACAAGCGGAGATCAGCCAACGCTCTGATATGGCATTAAATTAAGCAAAAAGTGGTTCTGAATTTGCTTCAAGTAGACGTTTTTTATCAACATTTTTCATTTTTGCTACCTTGTTTTTTTTGTTTGTGTTGTATCGCAAGTTTTCAGCTTGAATATTGTCAAATTTTTGCTTTATGCAAATTTGCATTATTGCTTTATGCTTTGTGCTTCAAATCAGGTTTGGATCTAGGGGGTGGGGCGGATTAGGAGAGCTCAGAAAATCAATTTGGTCGACTTCAAAAAAGGTCGACAACATTTTCGAAAGTCTTTTGAAACCCCCCGCCCCCTCGAGAAAACCCTAGATCAGCCCTTGCTTCAAATTGTGCATCAAATACATCTTGTAAAGCAAAGAAGTTAGAGAATCATGGGTTGTCACACAATTTTTGAACTCTTTTATTTTGGGCATTATCCGTTTTTTCTAAACTTATTCCTTCATCTAGATAGAATTTTTTCAATGGAAAGTCGGGTAGTTTCTTTAGCGAAGAGTTGATGTTTTCCGCGCTATCTTAAACTTAACATCTCCAGGAGAAAAGAGCATAAAAAACTGCAGAAAGCACGTTTCTGTAGTAATATGTTTTTATGTTTTGTTTTTTGTTAGTAACGTTTCTCTTTCCAAGTCATATTTTTCTATCGCTGCTTCGCCTATGCTAGAGTTTTCAGAGTAATGAAAAAAAACTGGTCTGACATGCATTCATTTTACTTGCATATTTTAACGCGCCTGAATATAAATATTAGGTTTTATTTTTGAAATTGTTTCAGATTAATTTTTATGGATATCCAATTTAACGGGAGGAAGATCTTTGACGTGGATTTCAATTTTTAACAAAAACTTTTAAACTTTCATCTCACTCAATCTTCTTTAACAAGCGGATATCAGCAAACGCTCTGATATGGCATTAAATTAAGCAAAAAATGGTGCATCTTGTTTTGGTTCAAGTAGGCGTTTTTTATGAACATTTTTCATTTTTGCTACCTTGTTTTTTTGTTTGTGCTATATCGCAAGTTTTCAGCTTGAATATTGTCAAATTTTTGCTTTATGCAAATTTGCCTTATTGCTTTATGCTTTGTGCTTCAAATCAGGTTTGGATCTATGGGGGGGGCGGATGCTCCCCTCACAGGGATTCGATCCCCTACCGACCCAAAGGATCCAACCTATGTACTATTTTGAGGTATCCATTTTTGGCTGACTGAACCTAAAACTTTTTCTAAAGGCGCCTTCGGTGCCAAAATATACTAATTTTGGGGCGGCGCAGACAAATTGGTCAAAATGGGGTCTTAGTAATGATTAGGAGAGCTCAGAAAATCAATTTGATCGACTTCAAAAAAGGTCGACAACATTTTCGAAAGTCTTTTGAAAACCCGCCCCCCTCGAGAAAACCCTAGATCAGCCCTTGTTTCAAATTGTGCATCAAATACATCTTGTAAAGCAAAGAAGTTAGAGAATCATGGGTTGTCACACAATTTTTTGAACTCTTTTATTTTTGGCATTATCCGTTTTTTCGAAACTTATTCCTTCATATAGAAAGAATTTTTTCAATGAAAAGTCGGGTAGTTTCTATAGCGAAGAGTTGATGTTTTCCGCGCTATCTTAAACTTAACGTCCCCAGGAGAAAAGAGCATAAAAACTGCAGAAAGCACGTTTCTGTAGTAATATGTTTTTGTTTTGTTTTTTGTTAGTAACGTTTCTTTTTCCAAGTCATATTTTTCTATCGCTGCTTCGCATATGCTAGAGTTTTCAGAGTAATGAAAAAAAAACTGGTCTGACATGCATTCATTTTACTTGCATATTTTAACGCGACTGAATATAAATATTAGGTTTTATTTTTGAAATTGTTTCTGATTAATCTATCTCGCTAATGTTATTCCTAAATATTTCCCAGATCTAATGAACAACAATTGCAATTAGTATTCATTAAATGCAGGTAGAATTATGACTAAAAAATTTTTATTGGTGTTTTTGAAGCTTAATGTAGTTTTTGTTATGCCCCTCTAAATCTCTTTAAAAAAGCCCTTGTCATATGTAAAAAATATTATTTGATTTTTTGAGATATTTATTTTATTAAGGCGGATAGCTGGTTGCCGTGCAAGTAGCACAGAATGTTCCGACTACCATGATCTAATTAAATAAATTCCAAAATAGGGTGGAAAATCAAAATGAAAAAAAAATTGTTATTGATTTTTTTTTGTTATTATCCATAAATGAAGTAAGACCTTTCTTCAGGTCGTGATGTTTTCTTTCTCTAAGAAGTCTTTGAATTTGTTCACGCTCAAATTTTATATATTTTTTGCGGTATTGTCAAATTAGGTTAGTTTTATGAAAAATTGTAAATTTTAAAAGATTCTTGATATTCAATGAACTTTAATGGGTTGTATTTCTTCGAATATTTGTAATTGTTCAAAAAAATTACTTGTTGTTTTCTTTTGGCAATGTTTGAATAATATAGGTAAAAAAGAAAGAAATGTATATAAAATAACGTAAAAAATGATGTATAATTAACTTGAGTGTCATCGAAATTGAGTTGTCAGTGTGAAATTTTGCAAAGTTCCGTCTGAAAATTGTAAAAACTGAGACCGAGTTTTTCTTGACACTAAGACAATTTTTTTTGATTTTTTTCTCGAATCCAAATCTCGAAAGGGCTTTGATTTAAAATCACATTTGACGCTCTAAGAGCTTTCCTGGAGGTAGCCGAAATCGGGGAGAAAAAAACTTCCTTTGTCATAGTTGCCGACGTACTTTTTCACTCATTGTTCAGTCGAAACTTCAGCTCATACATGTTTTACTCGCTGCATTTTTTAAATTTTGTGCTGAGCATTTCGTTTTTTATTTTCCGCAGAGCAATTATTTTTTCATAGGTACAAGAGCATTATATTTTTCTATCGGTTTATTTGAACATCTGAATTGCAAACTGTTCAAAAAAAATTGATGAAAAATATTAATCAAAACTGGGCTGATTTGCCTGAAAAACTGAACTAAAAACATTTGTTTTCACAATTAACTATAATGGGCGTTCTCATTATACTAATGTTAGGAAATAGCAGTTTGGATGATTATAATAACAACTCTTGGTATTAGATAAGTGTAACATTAGTATAAGTATAACATATTTGACCCCAATACGTGCAGAGAAATTGCCTTGGCTATAATCGAATCAATTAAACCAAAAATTGGTTGATTTCTTGGCCGTTTGCTGGCATAAAATACGACCAGATATATGCTTAAGCTGAAGATATCTGTCTTCTTTTTACTGCCTTGTGTCGCCCGACCAATTGTAAAATAAGCTTAAATCTTCACTGAAATTGTTGATGGTGCGTGAACTTTGAGCTCGAAGAAATTTATTGCCAACGCCAGGCGAGGATATCTAGAAACAAATCTGTGATGTGTGTTTTGTTGTTTTTGATGTGGATAACAATAATGGTTTCCATGACCCATTCGTTTTATGTCAGCATTTGTTTTCAAAGTGTCGATAAGATTCATAGTAGACTCTTTTTGTAGTAATGTAATTTAAGCCCAATAACTTTTCTAATGCTAAATTTGTTTCAGGAAACTTTGAAATAAAGTGGGCCCAATATTGATCCAAAAAAGTAGGTAATCATTTCAAAAACAATATATTATCAACTTTTCTTAGTTTTGGTGGTATTTGAATATATTCATAACTAGAGGTCAATTAACTATTGTTTTTTATGAATATTTACACATGCGGAGAGTAGTGTCATGTTGCGGTATCCGCTTTTTCTCCAACCTAAGTCGGTGCTTATTAGTTGCTGGCACTTTTGCATTTTATCTGGTTTACTCTTCCTCCATAGCTTTTAAATTTTTCTGGTTTTAGTGGTGGCTAAAAAACAGGTGTTATGAAAATGGATGGGAATTGATTTTTTAAATTAGATTATGAGACGCCTGTGAAAGTTTTTGCACTGTTTTCGAGAAATGCTTTACCGATTTTTACATAAGCCAGCTTTCGAGTGTAGTGTATTTGTACGAGCCTTCTTTTTTCAACCTAACGATCTGTAGCATTGGAAGTTTCATACCATCATTTCTCTTCCTTATTTCGCGGCTTCTCTTTGTGATTTATTAAGTGTCCGTGGCCTAGTGTTTAATGCGTGAGAATCATAATCTCTAGGCCGCAGATCGAATCCGAGACGCAGCAGAGTTTTTATTAATTCCAGGCTTATTTCTACTCTTTCTTATTGCACTTTATAGAGTTCCTTGTTTTGTGGTGTTCTCGCCTCTGTGTCAAAAATGCGGTAACATTGGAGAGACTGGGCACTCCTCTTCCTTGACAACTACCATCACTAACTACCAGAAAACTGCCATGACATTTCTGAGATAACTAGTTCAATTAAAAGACTGTGTTTTAGAGATTTGCCCTGCAGAAGCTGCTACACCCTAATTCCGGTAGAAAAAGAGTTTTAGACTTGGAAATTGACCATTTTTGGAAATTTTCCCCTTCTTTTGAAAACACTACCAAATCTGAAGCTAAGTGTTTAATTGAAGGAACAAGTTTTGCTTTGTGAATCTTGTTGAGAGTAATGAAAGTTGTGAGGACTCTTATATAGGTCTTGCTTATTTTTTTTTTGGTTTTTTCAGGAAAGTCTTGAAAATTGTTCACGCTCAATTTTGATTTTTCGCGGTTTGACTTGTAATTTCTTTTCATGTTCAGTTCATTTCCATTGCTAAAAGGAAGGCAAAATTGTAAAGGTCATAAAAAACGTGATCGACTTCTAATTTTGAAAGTTGAAATTAATTATCAGATATCCCTGTGAAATAAAAGTTTTGCCTATTGATCCTGTTTTTTTTTCAAATTGGATCAATTTCAACAAAGAAAGTGTCCATCATAAATTGTTCTACAAACTCAAAGAGCTTTACGAAATTGAAAAGTTGAAGAATTTTGAAAAAAAACAATTCAGTTTTTGTTTCAGTTTCATTGCGTTCATTTATCTTTTCCAACTGTCAGTTGGCTATGTTTTTATCAACTGGTGTTGCCCTATTTTTTGATCAAAAAAGTTTAAAATTTTGACCGTTTTTCGGAAATATTTTGATTTTTTTTTCGAAAATACCCTGCCTAATCTGAGGTTATCGGTTAAATCGAAAGAACAGATTTTATAAATCTTCGCTGAACAACTGGTGTCGTCCTAATTTATAGATGAAAAAAGTTATCACCTCAAAAAGTGGCAGGGTGGTTTTTGAGAAAAATCTAAACGTTTCCAAAAAAAATGGCCAACTTATCAAGGTGATAACTTTTTTCGTTTAGACTTTTCTCGAAAACCACCCTGCTAAATTTTAGATGAAAGGTTTAATCGGGAAAAGCCGATCTCTCTGGTTTTCTCTCTGCATAACCAGCGATGCCTAATTTTTTCGTGGAAAATTATATATTTTTTGAAAGTCTTAAAATTTGACCGTTTTCTTAAACTTTTGTCGAAAATTACCCGATCAATTCTGAGATAAAGCGTTCACTCGAAAGAAATAGCTGTAGTGTTATCCCCGCATAAGCAAATGTTTTCTATTTATGTAAGGAATCCGCTATAGGCTTGAAGAAACGTGAACGTTCACCCATTTTTGGTCATGTTTCAGTTTCCAAAAACTACCTTGACAATTCTGAAAAAAAGCAGATGTAATTAAACGAAGATGTAATCTTCTCTGCAAAAGATATTCCCCGTTGCTAGGAATCAGCTAAGGACTTGGTTAATGTCCAATTTTTGACATTTTGAAAATTACTTTATTTTTGCAATCAGAAGCTATGACGTGTAACTAAAAGCTATGACGTGTAACTTTTAATCTTTAGGTCTTCGGTTCGATTCTGGCACAACAGAATTTTTATTAGTGTTACCTTTTTTCTTTTTTTTTGTCCTTTCTCGCTTGTAATTGCGAGGTGCAGCTTCGCTCGTGCGTGTATTATTATTTCTATTATTAGTATCAGTCAAAGAGCGCGTTCGACTCATGGCTTATATTTATTATCAAAACCGGGTCAAGTGTCCGCCCTTTGGGCTGGTCTAAAAACGTTTAAATCTGCTCCTTTCTAATCAATCAAACATTATAAGTTATGCTAGTATTGTTGGCATTTAGAAGTACCTGTTTGTCATTAGCGTGAACCCGGAAATAGGATTATCTCGAAGAACACCCAAATTTGGACACTGTTTTTCTCAGCAGAAACTGCAAAACTTGAATTATGATTTATGCCGGCCACCTTTCTATAATCATTAACGTCGTTATCTTCCACAAAAGTCTTTCCTTTTCCAATTCTGATGGAGATAGAGTTCGCTTCAATAATTCACCTGGTATCAATTAGGGTTTGTGGCGCTCTGGATTTGCTAAAATTGTTATATAATTGCTGTGTGAAATTTAAGATAAGGAAGTGGCGCAATTTATGGTAGCATTTCACAAAAAAATTTGCTTACGCGTCGCTTGATTTTAATTTTCGTGCTACTGATGATTTTATGAGTTGAATTGAAAAATTTATCAATTTGGTTCTCATTAAAAGGATATTGCAATTGCATCAATGGGCTATTTTAATCTTTTAAACGAAAAACAAAGCTGATTGAATTCTTTCGCGATAGCAAAGGATATACGACCCGCGATTTTTTTCCAATGGTTATCAAACTGTACCCAAAAGCTCGAAAAACTATTCGAATCTCGAAATAGTTTAAAGTTAATGTACGTTAATGCATTTTGCATTCTTGAAACGCGATAAAAACTTATCTAAAACTCCTGGTTTCTGAAATGTGAAGTTTAATATTTGAATAAACTTTAATTTAATCCGATGTTTTAAAAAGAATTGATTGAGTACAGGAGAATTAATTTTTTGGGTTGTTTTTATCAAGCAAATAGATTTTTAATGTATTATTTCCTTTTTTCGGCAGGATGTCTTTGGTGGATGAAATGTCAGAATATATATTCAAATTTGCGATAAAAATTATTGCAATTCTTCCTTTTTACACCTTCGACCGTTAGTGTATTGGTACGCACTTTCTTTTTTTTCCAACCAGACTTTAAAAATGTTCACTTATTTCACTTGTCATAATAAGGATCTGTAGCATTGGAAGTTTCATAGCATCTGTTTTCTGCTTTACATGTGGAAAGTGTTTGGGATTTATTAAGCGTCCGTTGCTGAGTGGTTAGCGTGTGATTCTTAATCTTTAGGTAGCAGTATCGAATCCAACACGTATCCGAAACAATTTTTTTGAGGTCAATTCAGATAGTTCTTTTTGAAGTTGTGTGGGCTGGTTTACTTCTTGTTGAAAATGTCGGTGGTCTGTAATTACAACAACTGAGGTCATATGGGTATAAAATGTCAAATTATTCACCGAGATAATTAGTTCAATAGTAAAGATCGTTTTTTATCAGCCCACGATGCCGTAGTTTTTTTTTTGCTATTTTCTGATTAATTTCGTTTTTGCTCGTATTGTAATCAGTTTTATCTGCAGTTCACTATTTTATTCGCAAAGGCTTAGGCCGTTTTAATTGCTTCCGTATTTAACTTTCGAGAGCAAGTGTCTTTTCCTCAATCAGGAACTAGAGTTTTCAGTTAAACAACTGTTCCTACATATCTGTAAGACATACGTGCAGTTGCTGACACTTGCATCTGCATGCTGGGTTTTCTCCAAACTCAAATAAATTTCTAGGTTGTATAGCCTACTAAAATCATCAATTAAAATTATTTGATCTTTAGCATCTTCGTTGGCATCTTTATTTTCATCTGTTGTTTGTACGTTTTTGTTTTCAAATGCAACTTTTGTCTATGAATCATTATAATCCAAAATCTAATCAAATTTAATTTGAAGGTTTCAAACCTTGAGTCGTCAGCATTTTTCAGAAAGAATAGAGAATTCAGTCATAAATAATAAGTCGTAATTGTCTTGAAAAATTTCAGTCAGCACAAATATTCCATTCTTTCTTAGAAACTCAGAGCAACAATTATGCTTAAATAATTTTAAAACCCTGAGCTCACTGTTGAGAAAAATGCGACTTGACTCGGAGCTTGCACTGCAGCTCGAGAAAAATGGGCTTGCACTTCAACTTGCCATCGTTGCTTCGTTTTTGGTTTCTCTTTTTTCATTGGTTCCATTTTTAGTTTTGCAAGTTTCCGAAGCTCCCGAAGCTTCAATTATTTTTTTGCTATCAATCTAAGATGAAAGGCTACATTTGAAAAATGAAGAAACCTTATTTTGTCAGTCAGAACTAGAGAGCGTATAATCGTTTAAATTTGTCAAAAGGGATAAGTTAACTGCATTAGATGGAATTTCATGGTTGATTGTAATGAAGTTATCGAGCGCTGCGTCTGAACCTGATTAAGTGAATAAAAGGCGCAAAACCTCAGAAGTCACCGCGTCATTTGCCCCAATATTCTTTATTTCAGGGTCACTTGTTTACTCTTTATTCTTAATTTTTCGTACAGTTACCCAAGGAGATACAGAGATCAAGACAGGTGTGAACAACCATTGAGTTAACTCCTTCCTCCCGCCCAGCGGTGAACGATTAAGGGTAATAATAGGTTGTCCTGTCCCCTCCTGAGGGATGGGTTTACCAATTCCATGGAGTTCAATTGAAATGTTTCTTTTCTATGGGGTAGGTTAATCAAGTTATTTGTGGAAGTATAGACAGAAAAGTAAAAGGAGCCTGTGGCATTAAAAATGCAAATGTTGAAGTAAGTGGGTGTCAATTTGGTGACGCATCTTAGTCATGAACTAACAATAAACCTGCTTATTTGTAATTTCATAGGTGAAAGCTAACCGCAGAATGTTAAATTGCATGGTACTTTTTAGAATGACTTAACTTATTAGTCATGGCAAATCGAAAAGTCAAGGAATCAGATTTAAATTGTTTTCCATTTGGAATGAGAATTGAATAGCTACTTTCATCGAAAAGATTCATGTAAGGGGTGACGATTGTTTAGCAAGCAAAAAAAAATCATATGAAAATTGAAAAAAATTTTCGCATTTTTCTTACGAAAGTCGAAAAATAACATTGACAGCTGATTAAGTTTAATTTGGGCATTTTGTACTTAAGTTGGCGTCTTGTCCTTTTGAAACTAATTTTACCATCTTATCATTTGATTATACTCAGTCTAGTTAGTATGCTGTTGATGTAGAAACTGAAGGCTAATTAAAAGGGCAGCTAGCTAAGTCAGAATAGAAAGATGAAAGCAGGCTTAGATTTTGAAATTTAATGAAAAGGCAACCTAGCGGCTTCGGAAATAATTCATAATCCGATTTACTATTTCATTGATGCAAGATTCAGGTTCTTTTTCCTAATTAGCAACTGCAACATGATCATCAAGTAAATGTCATCGCTTTTTAGTTGGAGAAATTTAATTTTCAAAATGCCATTAAGGATCGTCCATTTTTAACATTTAAAATATAGAGCCTAGTAGCTGTAGCAAATCTAGTTTCGATTTTAACCTTGCATGTGTGCGAAATCCAAGCGAGCCAGATAGGACCAAGTTAACATCCTCCCCACCCCAAGCCCTTGGGGGGGGATATGTTAACTTGATCCGCCAGATATTTTCGCGTTTTGGAATTTGATTTTTCGAGTTAAATAATCGGTGTATTGATGCAGTAAGTTTAGCTGCTAACGCTACTGGGAGATACTTGATTTGATAATTGTCGCTTGGTGCAAAAACTAGCGCTCTAAGAATGGTCACTTTTGTAAATCATACTAGTAGTCGCTTCGGACGAATTGTTGCCTTGCCAATAAAATCGATTGAATTTGGCAAATGTGACATTTTTGACTATTATTTTTTGGTTGACCGTAACGAGACAAATATCTACTCTATTTGTTTTGCTGAAGGTAACACGAAACTTTAGAGGATTCTAGAGAAAGGTTTGATCTTGAAGCTTTAAGGTAACAGAAGTACAAAAATACAATAATTTGTATTTTTGTGAGCCGATTGAATGAAAAATAAAGTTAATGCGGAAAATGCATGTGAAATTTAAGCAAAATAAAGTTTAAGTGTTTTTGGTTTTTATATAGGATCGTATTAAGAGTTTGAGGGCAAAAGGGGCAACATTGGGGTATTCTTAAGCAAGTGTTCGTAAAACTTGCTAGCAATCATGTGCTGCTTCGAAGTTCGAGCGTGCAGATGGATGCAATTTGCGAGACGAGCTCTTGCAAGAAAGTCATAGCCTAGTTAGGCTTAAATAGTTAACCTTCTTAATTATGTCTCTGGATGCTTGACTTAAAAAGGATAGCCAGTTGCCTTGTGAAAAAAATCAGGCCAATTTTTGTCGACACAGCAATTTCTCAAATTTTATTTGTAGGATCCGAATCACGACCAAAAAGGCTTATTATGATACCACACTTGACCCCCTGTGAGCTTTCCTCGAGACAGTCAAATTTAGCTTAAAAAAACGACTCGAAACCAAAGTTCCTCTCAGTCTTCGAGAAAATGCAACACAAAAAATGTTAGAAATGCCTCGACAGTCCTTCTTAATGAGAGTTGTTCAAAGAATTTGAAAAATAGTTAATTTTCAGTTAGGCAATGAGTCGTGGAGACGTGTTCGATGACCCATTTGACCTGCGAATGGGAGACTCGCTGCCCCAAATGCTGGACAAGTGTCTCAAAACGAAACTGAGTGCAAGTACAACTTACGAGACCCTCTCAAACACCATTCTGCGACTCATTCGTGAATTTAGTTCCGAGAACAAACACAAAAAATCATCTTTCGAATCGGGCAAATTTGGTAATCGAGATCCGGAGATTCAATCGAGCATCCAGAAATTTTGTCATTTTGTCGAGACTTCGCTGAATGAATTGCAAGTTAGACTGTCCCGCAAGGCGTTTGATTTCACGCTTTGTCAGATTTTGAAGTGGATTAAAACAAGTCCCGAAAGGCTCCTGAATGATCTGTTCAGGGCTCTAGGGGCCATTCTATACGGAGCCGGGACCATGAGTGACCCTCATAAAGAAATATTAGTTGTGGGAGACTCAGCTGTTTTGAAGGGCGTAAGTTTTTTTATGTGTTAAGTATTAAAGATATTTTTGTTCCGACCATTGAAAATGGGGAGGAACTTTGTATTCGGGAGGAAATTTGTATTAGTTTTTTTGTTTTTCACGCAAAATCAGGTACCACAAATAATCACCGGACTGTGTTGAGTGATATATCATATTAAAGTCCTTTCAGTCATGATTCGATCGACATTAACAAATTTCGAAAAAAAACTTTCCCAGTGTCGAGAAAACCTGTTTGAAATTTTTGATGTTTGATTTGATGTATAGATCTGCCCATTTGGAACTTAAGGTTTTTATAAATTTGAAGAAAAAAAATCAATCAATTCTGAGGAACGAGAAAACTATGAGTCTATTTTTAATAGAAAACCAATTTAGTTAGGATTTCTTCAGATTTCATGAATGATTTATTTGTTGGATTGTTCAGCACGTTTCAGCAAAATATGCTTTTTATAACTGTTTCACAAAATTGTTTTCTTTGTTAGTATATTGGAGGTCAGAGTCATCTGGATTTCAACATCCAGCGTCTGGCGTACCAGTGCTTCTCCAACTTAGCCATCAGGTGTGACCGAGGAGTCATTCACGAGCATACTCAGTCTGCCATCTTGAGAGTGCTCCTAGACTGCCTCACGCAGCCCAAAGAACAAAATCTGGACGAGGTGAATGTATAAGTCAAGTTTTTATACTTAATTGTCTGACGCTTTTCCAGTTCCTCTTTGATTTTTGCTGAAATAAATTTTTCTAAATGATATTTAAATTGAATTCTAATGTTACAAATCGAACCAAAGCACGGCAGTTTGAACAATTGAATTAAGTTGAACACTTTTTCTTCAATGCAAACTGTGGTATTAACAACCTGCAACTTTTTTTAAAACACATTTGCCAGAGGTTCATGGCATCAAATACTAACTATTGGAACCTCTTTGCAAACGTAAAATCGAAAGATTCTCGATACGATATAGAGCATGCAAATTGTATAATAAAATGAATAGCTTGGGCTTGCTCCCAGTGGATATTGAAAATAGTTCTTTTATGGAAATATCGCGTTATTACCACAATTTCCAAACTTATCTGATTCAAAATATCGAATTGGTGAAATATATTTATGAATTATAAAAAAAAAAAAAAACTAATACAACCGTTGGTTAAATGCTGCTGGACAACCCCCGTAGGGTTACGAATTAGGTGGAAAAAAATGACCCTCCAGAACCCGCTAGTTTTCGAGAAATCGCACTTTTTAGATTTTTAAAAATTTTTTCTCACTAATTTGTTTTCAAAATACTTAGAAAAAAAAAAAAAAAAAAAAACGATAAACGATAACTAATCCAACCACTGACCACTGAGCTAGAGTAACCATGCTGAAAGAAAAGCTGTGTCAGTCACCAACAATTTAAGTATCTAATCGAATCTACCGAAACATAAAAAAAAGAATTTAAAATTTAAAAAAAAAAAACAAACATATTGGCAGATCCGTGGTGGATCCTAGGATCCCGTTATCTGTCATCTCCAAGTCTCAGAATCTGTCATGTTGTATATTTAAAATTTGATGTTTTCATATACTGGAGAAATTCATTCTTTCTTTGTTTCTTTTTATGAGGTCCAAAAATAGAGAAACTGCTCTATCGCTAGTTGCTATTTTTCTGTTGGTTTTGACTATCAGCTAATCAGATTCAAGCTATTTGCTCAAATTTTTAATATATAAAAAATCCGCCTTCCTATTTCGAGTTCAAAGCTTAATGAGCCCTTAGTTTTTATGTTAATAGATGAATCATTGAATGTGCTTTTGATTCCAAGACCAGTTAGCCTGTTCATATTGCCATGCTTTTGGCTTCTTTTCTTACTGATCTGCATGCTAAATTTATGGGTTTCTTTTAAAAATGTTTCTGCCTGTTTCTTTTTTTTTCTGATCAGATAAAAAAGCATGTTGCTTGCCGTTTCCGATAGCAGTACACGTTAATACTAGTCAGCGCTTTTTAGCCTAGAAAATCCTATATATGTACGCCTAAGCAGAATCGCTACAGAAGCCCTCCCCCAAAGAGGTCACGTGACCTTGAGTCGTTTTTTCTTGGGTTAAAGTGTTTCGTTTATTCCAGGTATCTCATCTACGTCTGATCGTGATCGCATTCGATGGAATAACTTCAATAACACAGTACAACAAGGGCGAAATTACCCGTAATTTGGGCTCCATTTTCGCATCAATCAGGTACTACATGGTTTTGGGACTCCCAGGCTTCTACGACCTTCCTCAAAGGCCACTTGAGCCGATTAAGAACACGAGCATTATGAATAAACTGGGAGCTAATTCGGCACAACAAACTGCGTTCAATCAAGATATGCTGAGAATGAAAATAAAAAATCAGAAGAGTGCTGGAAATGATACTGCGAATGATTCAGATTTTGAGAGCGATGACGACAATACACAGAGTGAGATGGTCACAAGTCAGTTCTCAGATACAGAGAAAGATTTAGTTACACCACAAGAAGACTACATAGATATTCGAGAGCTTTTAGGAAGTCATAAATCGGAGTTTTCTATTATTTCCGAATCAAATTCGCAAAAATTCTTATGTTCACAGAAACAACACGATAGCGACCTGTCCAAGCTAGGAGGTGTGTGCAAGAAAGTGCGCACTGTTTCACTGAACTGCTTATTGGAAGTGCTCAAGTTCTCGCCAAACAAGCTAACTTTCGGGTACTGGTGGCAATTTATTCCAGACGAAAGCATCACTGATTTCGTTCCGAGTCAGCATCCGTTTTTCTACCTCATGTTGCGAGACAGAAATATGAAGTCTAAAGTCCAAGCTTTACAATGTCTCTCACAATTTCTAGTCTTGGCAAGGCCATACATTTTGGCAGCGGCCGATGATCGCTATGACCCGAAGGCCTATACTTCCTACTCGTACACTCTAGCTGCCTCGGTGAAAGAGCTGCATCGCGTCTTGGTGCAGATTACTAGTTTAGATTTTGGGTTCGTGACTTTGCCAGTTGCTTTGCAGGTATGATCTTTTGTTCATTCTAGATTTGGTATTATAACTGGGTGCTAAAATTTTTTCACCGTTTTCACAGGCTGAAATTGTTCATCTCTAGTTTTATTTATTGTTGTCTAGTTTTTGTTCTTCCAGTTTTTGTCAGTCAAATTTTTTCAGTTTTGTTCAAGTTTTTGAAGTTTTGTTTTGGCTCTGTTCCTGTCTGCCCCCTTCGATTTTTTTTAGTAAATTTCGGTTTACGAAGTTCTATTTTAATTGACTTTTGATATTATAAACTGCAATAAAAACGTAATAAAATTAGTGGCTGGTATTTACATGATAGCATGCGCATGTAGGTCAGCATTAAAAAAACAGTAGACTCCAATGCAGTAGGTAGTTGATGGCGTGACATAGACTCCTGTGGAGCTAATTTTGTATGTTTTTCCATTGTGTACAATATTTCTTGCATGCAAATTGCCATATGAACATTTTTCTAACAACTTAAAATGGTAATTCGACGAGGGATTGGAAACTGAAAAAGCAGTTTTTTAAGCGTTATGTCAATGTTACGAATGCCCAATCGAGCTAGTGAGCATAGTGTCATAATTGAAGTTCACTTTTTCCAACTAAACTCGCCAATAAAAGTTTTCATTTTGGTGGCACGTTTGTTGCATAGTACTGGCAGCTTAATAGCATGCATTTTCCAGTTTATCAGTGACTAGTTTGGTCTATGTAAATTGTAAGTGTGAGTGGCGCATTTTTTTAGGGCAGTCGACTTATGTACTTGAAATGACTGAAGTTCGATTCCCGCAGAAGTCATTTTCTTTCGAAGACCATTACCATTTTTAATTTGCTTGATTTTCTTTGGCAGCTTTGCCTCTGTGTTAATGATTCGAGAAGCACTAATTATTGGCACAGTTTGGCGCAATGTTTTTTCATTTTTTTTCCTGTTAACATCTATTCTTACAAATTTGTAAGAATTACGTGCAGTTACTTTCATTTCCAGGATGACAGGATAGATTTCCTTAAAATTCAAATCAAAGTACCGAGTACACTTAGCAGATTCATTAGTTTTTTTTCTAGGTGTCTTATTTTCTCGGATTCGTGGTTTTTACACTAGCGTCAGCTTAGTGTATTATTAAGAATCTTCTTTATTTCTAACCTAAACCGCAAATATTGGCGCCACTTTTGGGACGACTTTTTGATAGCATGTGCTTTGACACTCGAATAGTAGTACGTTAACACAGTTGATGCATTTTAAATTAATCAAATGAACCGAAAAAAGTTATTTGCTTTAAACAATGTGACAATCATAAAAACTCGATTTCAGAAATTTTCTAACTCAA
This sequence comes from Symsagittifera roscoffensis, assembly GCF_963678635.1. NCBI lineage: Eukaryota > Metazoa > Xenacoelomorpha > Acoela > Convolutidae > Symsagittifera > Symsagittifera roscoffensis. The sequence continues at coordinate 25,080,371 of NC_087067.1, read as the reverse complement.
TTTATCTTGCAATTTTTTTGAATGCATAATATACATAATGTGGCTTTATGCTTTCTGATTTGGTCCATGCAAAGTTAGTGTGGATGCCTTCAGTTTGTTATATTCCAAATTTGTACATGCTAAACTGTGTCTATTTGTATTTGGTGCCACTTTTGCTGAATGGCATTGACAATTTATTATATGCAGCTGCGTTATTCGTGACTAGTGTTTGAGCGTGCGTGGCTGAGTGGTTATTGCATGAGACTCAAAATCTCTTGATTCGCAATATATCTAAATATGTTGTGACTCTGGTGGGGCCTCAATTATCCTGAAAAATTGTCCTTTCGCTAAAATTAGATCTAATTGGTTCGTTTCTGTTCATCACTCAATGTAAAGATTTGATAAATTTTTGTGATCTTCACCTGAAGTTTTTTTTTTACATTTGACTTTGATAACATTCTCAATTATGACTTTTAAAAGTACACAGAATAACAAAGTGTTTCGCGAATGAGTTTTAAATTTACCATCATAGAGTATACAAGTACTCTAATTTGAGATGTTTTTCCACAGCCAGACAGTTAAGTATAAACTTTTAGCCCCCATTTGAAACAGAGTTTCTCAAATTGAGATCATTTGATTTATCGCAAACATTTGTTGTTAGTTAAAACTGTAATTTGGGGTTCGCAACCCGGTCTCTTTCAATTTTGGTGTTTATTTTGGCTTTTGTTTGGTCTTTTTTAACACTCCAATGCTCTCTGTATACTTCGCTTCAATTGTCTCTGTAATGCTCTCTAGATACTTCGAGCCAAAACCGATCACGAAAACATATCGCATTGTAGGTGGCCCAACTCACGCGTTAGCAATATTTCAAAACAAGAGAAAATAATGAGAAAAATTATTGCCAATTCCACGAACACTTATTTTTTCTCTAAAAAGTTGTTTGCGATTTTTAATTTGAAGGTCATTTGCTATACTGAAAACGATTCAAGAGTTTAAATTGTCAGTTTAGAGATAAATTTAAACGTAGGCGTTGTCTACCGATAAGGCGATAACGTCAAAATTCATACTTAGGGGATTCGAAGGATTTTCTGCTGGTTTTAGTATTTTTTTGTTGCCAATCATTTGATAAATTGGCTGGAAGTGTTTCAAATTTTTATCCAAGGGAGATTGAAAACATTGTTGTTCAAACAATTTGCGCAATGTTTGCTCAAATAACACTCGGAGGCTTTGTCTCTTGACTCGCTGTGTGTCTTAGACAAACATATCTTTCCTTGCTTCTGTGTCTGAATTATTTCACCACACGCAGTGTATAACATTTACCATTTCTTACCATCAAATGTTTGTGTTGAGTGTGGGCGATTTTGAGCGATCTATTTCCTTGCAGGCGGGATTTGGCAAACAGTTGGATATTGATAAGAAGTCAACCGATAGTTGTTTGAACTACTTGAAGTTTTTTCGTCTCACGCAAGATGCCCTTTTACAATTGATTTTATGGAAACACGGCTGTACTTGAATATATATGAATGTGATTGGAATCTAAGAACGGATATCGGTCAAGAAAACTTATGGCTCTGATTAATTGGTGCCAAAAGCCGTCCTACTTGCATTATTCTAAAGAAATACGTCACAATACAAATAGTCATAGAATGTTTTTATGAGCTCATAGAATGTTTTTAATGCTCTGTTAGTAGGAGTCATTTAATGGTCTTACTACAATCACATCAGGAGGTACAATTGATGTTGTTATTATGAAAAATATCTTCGTAATACCAAGTGTTTACACATGAAAACACATGTCAAAAGTTAATAGGCCAGAAAACGAAAACAAACCAATTGTTTAGAGCAGCTTCATATCTTTAGTTTGTTTTCATACCAACAAAGAAAGACGCTTGATTTGCTCTGAATTGGACTAATTATTGGTGACTTGTTAATATAAATTTGGTAGATTTTGAAAGCAGGTGAAAATCATGTACATCACCAACAATTTCAATCGCATTAGTAACTGTAAGACACTGGTCAATTTGCAAATCTTCGCATTGAAGAAGATAAAATGAAGCTCGAATTTGAATCATATAGACCAATTTTTTCTCCTTGGGATAATTTTTTTAAGAATCAGAGTTGTTGTTGATTAAAATATGCTCATAGTGCGGGACAATCATGTCTTAATTAAAATGAAGATAATGAGGTAAACTATGTAACGTAAATAAGCTATAGGGCGTAAACAAGAACTGAGCTTGCAAATGATAGCACAAATGTGATTTGGAAGCCACGGTTTTATAATTGCTAAGCAAGCCTCATTACCACTGCGCCAGCCACAATTAAACTATACCTTGTTCTCCCATAATCTTATCGCGATTGGGTGATGGAAATTATGCGTTTGTTTTGTGAGCTTTTGGCAACTCATGCTTTTTGTTCACCCCTGCCAAATCTACTAGCCACCTGCGACGGCTGTCTAGCCTAGTATTGTCTGACTTATTGCTAGTCTATGTGTGAGTGCTAGATTTGTTTAAAGTGTGATTGATTTAGATCAGATGTTCAAGGTCGGGACAGTTATCTCGAACTTGACTATGTGCTAAAATGAATCGATGCAAAAAGTGTCACTGTTATAGAGAGTTGCAAAAAGTTCGGACAGACAGAATTAATTAAAAAGAGCAACTGTCTAGAGATCAACGAAAATTAAAACTGAAATAAACATAACGTCGAAAGTTCAGAAAGCAGAACTACGGGATCTACTTATTAATCCCCATTTCAAGAAATGGGAGTAGATCGTTACTAAGGTTACTTGCAGCAAACTGTCGACCAATAAGAATGCAGCGAAATCCGAATTTACATACAATGCTCTTGTGCGAAATTACTGTTTTCAATTACAGGGGTGGAGATTCTTTGGTAGATACAATAGGGGGATTGTTAAGTAGATCCGAGTTTCGCTCAAAACCTATAACCACGGCGGGCAATTGCATCCGAAGCGTCGAAATGTTTTATAGTAAAATCTGGATGCTCATAGCAGTATTTAAAAATTAGGCTAGCATAATCATCGGATAATCGACGATCTCGCATTTTGAATTTGGCCTGACAAAAAATTCAAGGTTGTTGGGCTTCAGATTTTGCATGCAAAAAAGCGTCGAAAAGCACTGATTGCTCATTTTAATTAATTCTGTCTGTCCGAACTTTTTGCTACTAATTATAAATGGTTGTTGAAAGATAGCAGTTATCATCATCTTGAATTAACAAAACCAATATATAACCAATTGAATTCAAACTTCTATTTTAGTTTTAGTTAGTTAGAAATTCCTAGTAGGTTTATTATTCCACGGCGAAACCCGCAGTTTTTAATCGCGACGATCGTTCAGATCTTTTGGGAGTTCCATTTTTTTGGCCTAGACCAACTCCAGACCCACTTTTTAATCGGGACACATGGATCGGTGAATTCTTTTTAGCGGTTACACTCAGGGAACATTGTGACCCAAATGACTTTTTGTCAGAACCAGCCAAGTCTTTGATGACCTACCTCCGGAAGCAGAACGCAGAGAGGATTGGAGAACCTGAATATGCCACTGATGCTGAGAATCGTTTTAAGCGCAACCAAGCAGAAATTCGGAAAACAGACAAAACGAATGTCGCAAGAAGGGACCAAAAATCGGACCTAATTCTTTTTACCACGAGGCGGATCAAAGGGTGAAATCAATGTTAATTTTTTTCAATGGGAACCGAAAGTAAGAAACGATTTCTACAAAATTTCACTCACATCAATTTGGCCAATACAACATTCAAGGATTTTTACGAATATTGTCCACTGCTACCTCTTCAACACTGCAAAAAGCAGATGGGCCAGAATTCTTCATCTCATATTTCATTCTCAAATCAGAACTCGAAGATTAAACAAGAACAGACAAAGTCGATTTAAGAAAGCTGCAAAAGAGTAGACCGAGCTCAGAACAACAACAACTCTGATGATTCGACAAAAAAGAGAGTCGAAACCATGCTATTTCTGCGGACACAATTATTTATCTAATCACTGTCGATCTTGCCCAGCGAAAAAAGTCCCTTAAAAATCATGCGGAAAGAAAGACATATTGCTCAAGTATGTAACTTTCGTAAAATTAGACAATATTGACGAAGAATCTGAATACACTGCGGAAGAAGAATGCAATTTCATCGCTTCAGACAGCTAATCTGAATTTTCGGTTCTGAGGCTATCTACATCGGGAAAATAAGTTCGAATCAGCTTAATTCCGAGTCGCAACCGAAGAGCCCTGTCAAAAGGGTAACATCTCTCAGCCTAGGGCATTGAAGTATTTGCGTGCGGTGCCATCCACTGCGATATCGTACCAAACGTATCTCGGAGAATTATATGTGGGATTTTGTACTTTATTTAAAAATAACATCATTTTATGCTATCCTGATACATTTCGATTTTTTTCGTGCGTATGTTCGGAATAAATTGGTGGTGGAGTTAATTGAAAATTATTGGATGTCTTTGGTAACGTCAAGAATTTCTAATTGAATATGCATTTCAATTGAAAAATTGTGATTGAAATAACTTTTCCTAGTTTTAGCGAATTGTCAGCAGTTCTTAAATGAATTACCTGAGCAAGTTTTCTGCGTGTATACTTTTTTCATTATTTCTGTTAGCAGTTTTGAGTCGTGGCACCGCCTTCATGAATTGAAAAGTTGGCCCTCGTTGATATTTGGTTTCACTATGGAACCTAATGATGAATGCCCAGCCGTATAACAGGATTTTTTGATATGGTGCTGTAGATATATACCTATAGATATATAGATGGTGATAATTTTTTTGTATTTTTTGTTCGTCTTGTTCGTTCAGGTTTGATGTTTGGCGGTTTCAATGTTGATTTTTTTTTTAAATTTAAGTTCATTTCCTTCATTAAAAGGAGGTTAAACTCGATTATCGAACAGCAGAAGTGTAATCCGAAAAACGTGATCAACTTCTGGTTTCGAAAGGTGAATTTAAGTTTTCATATTTTTCAGCGGAATATAAAATTTGGCTAATTAGTCCAGCTTTCTTGAATTGGGTTCATTTTCATCAAAACGTGTCATTTATAAACTGTTCTCGAAACTCAAAGAGCTTTTATGTCATCTATTTTTTTCCTCGCAATACCAAAGTTGCAAGTTTTTTCAAAAATCATATGAATTTTTATGTTTCCTGGCACCCATTGATTTTTCCAATTGTCCATTTGCTATTTTTTTCCAAATCAGACTTCTCGCTTTTAGGAGCTTTGGCTGAACACTAGAATAACCAGATTTGTCAAATGTCTGTTTTGTCAAATGTTTAAGCACCTTTTGAAAGTTTGAGCAAAAATTACTTGGTTTTAGGCTCTCTCTCTGCTCCAAATTGGCAGAAATTGTCATGGTATACATGTGCTTTTTAAGAGAATTTTCGGCTTATCAGCCAGAAATGCCTGTCACTTTTTAGTACCAAAAGGGGATCCTTAGTAAAATTTCGACAAGAAATTACTTGCTGGAACCAGAAAATATACGGTAAGCCTTTGCAAATTTTTGTGTTCGCACTGATCAAGAACCTGCGCTTGCAAATTTTTGTGTTCGCACTGATCAAGAACCTGCGAATGCACTCAGATATATATGATTTTTTGAGTTCAATTGAAGTTCATCTGCTGATAATGACGTACATAGCACTCTTCAAATAAGAACCTGGAAATGGCGCAAAAAAAAACGAGAAAGATTTCTAGTTTTGAAAGTGGAATTTAATTTCTAGATTTCCAGCGGAATAAAAACTTTACATTTTGATCCAATTTTCTCTAGTTGGGTTAATGTTGTCAAAAAACGCCAATCATTCGTTGTTCTAGTAATTCAAAAAGCTTTGAGGGCATCTATTTTTTTCTTTGAAACTCGAAAGTTTTTTTCTCAAGAAAGTCAGTCTTTTTTTATGTTTACTTGCGTTCATTACTCTTTTCCAATCTTCGATTGGCGATGTATAGGTACCCAAAAACACTGCTATTATCAACGAAAAAAAATTTTGGTTTTGTTTTGAATTTCTAAATTAATGTACCAATTTTAATTTTGAAGACTATTTGATGCTCGATTTTTGGGACGATTTTCTTTCGAGTTGATCCGAAGTTTCCGGACTTCACTGATTTTATTTAAGATGCGAGCAATAAAAAACGCCGTTTATGTCTAGATATAGCGCAACACAGCCACCGCTGTTTTTCAACCAATGAGGTTTGAGTAATGCGAAGTAGTGGATATTTTCAATGAGAGCCATACATCCGTGAGGTAATTCTACTACTTTTGCCCGCTCAGCCTAGAGATACTGTACATGATTGAGGCAACCAAAATCTAGCGTTTGAGTCCGGCCAATAGCCTAAATTTTTGGAACTTCAAAATTTTCTGCTTGGAAGATTTAACGGTCGGGCTATCGTTAGTCTGCCTAATGTTTGTCGGCTAAATTTTTCATACCAGAGATTTTTTCTGATTTAAGCAATTTTTACTATAGTTAAAACTCACTGGTTTTTCCAGTAATAGTGCGGGAAATTTAGTTCGAAAAATTTTCCCCACATTTTGTGATTTTTTAAGTTCTGATTTTGCAACCTTATAAGAATTTCATTTTTTTAAAGACGGTATGTAGTTCTCCGGAATTGCTTCCAAAATGACCAGTCGTTGTTTTATTATCTTGAGTACATTGAAACTTTTCCAGCTATCTGTTGGTTATGTTTAAATCTGGATTTTTTTCATATTATTTCATGTTTTAAGATATCTAAAGCTATGAAGCACATTTACGCTATATTCTGGAAATATTCTTTTACCAGTTTAAATGACTTCTGTATCAAAAAACTTGCAAAAAAAGCTACTTAAAACTTAAGAAATCTCGCTATGTTTAAGGCGCTCTCAGATCTGATATTGTCCACTCCCTATCACAAGCTGCGTTTTGGTCTCCTTACTAGAGTTGTTCGACACTTGGTTAACTTTCTCAACTCAACTCACTGTCCGACAAGACTAGAGGCTATTAAGTGTCTCTCCTCGATCACCCAAATTGATCCTCCGCTAGCTGAAGTTTACGAGATATTCAAACAGTTCCAGCCTCCAAGCAGAGCTAAATTGTTGAATGAATCGGACGATTCGGGTTGTGCGAGGGGAGGGGGATATATCAGAAGCGGTGCCCATACCCCTCTAACTTCTTATGGACTCTACGGAACGGGGCTATCAGGGAGCTCAGTTGCTGGTTCCAGGTCAAGTTTGTGCTTGAGTGTCTCGGGGCTGAATTTGAGAGGTGGTGCTAAAAATGACTTGGAGCACATAAGAGGATCGGGTGACAATATTGCTAATGAGAACCAACTACCCATGGAGAAAAATCAACCAGCGGCGGTGGTGTCGTTGAAAGGGGAGGAATGTTGGGCAATGTCAATCATGAAAGACATAATTCACAATGGTCACCCCTACACCAAAGAAAGCACCAACCCTGACCAAGGTAATGTTTCAATTGAAGCTTATTAGACGCTAATTTGAGAGCTAAGTGACATTTATTTTAAGAATAAAGGCAAAGTCCTGTATTGCAAAAGTGAACTGAAAGGCTTTCATTAAAAAAAAATTTGGAAATTGTTGCTTCCACTAAGGAACTAATTATAAAAAAGCTCTTTTATGAAGCTACTTAATTGATCTTGGCAACACGTGGGTATTTAATTAAACGTGAAGTTCATAGTTGATGAAAAACTGTTAAAGTTCAACAGCCATATGTCGGCCAGGAAGTTCTTTATGAAGTGATTCTTTTAAAATTATCAAAAGCATGCATCTAACGACGATATTGCAATGTGTTTTTTTTGTGAGTTATGATCACAGCAGTCAAATACCAAAAGTTCATGTTTGCAACTCGCAGAGAGTTTGAAATTTAAGGTTTAATTAGCCAAGGAAATTGCACTCTAGGCTGTCATCGTTTTAATGTTAGGTCAACGTTCCAACTATTTACGAGGCCAAGCTCATTCGAATCAATAAAGTAAATAAAACCACTGAAATACAAAGTTCCTTGCCACTTCGTTCTGGAGGAATAAGTGCGCGTTGCAGAGTGCTCCGAATTAGTTTTCTTTGACAAAAATTTTTCTGAAGTTGGTCTATTTTTTTGGGCGTGTGGAGCTTGACTTTCAATTTACTAGTCACAAAAAGCTCAATTAACGTATGGCCATGAAAAATGTTTTAGTCTTTATCATTTTTAAGAGTCGATGAACGTAGTTCAGACTCTTATATAGGTCGCGATGATTTTGTTTCGATTTTTTCAGAAGGCAGGCTTAAATTTACTTTTTCGCGGTTTGACTTTTGATTTCTTTAAACTGGAATATAGACTTTTTTGAAATAAAGGCAAACTCCATTATCGAACAGAGAAAGTGTAGAGGTCACGAAAAACGTGATCAACTTGTAATTTCAAAAATGGAATTTAACTATCAAATTTCCCAGCAAAACAAAACATTTTAGCTATTGATTCAGTTTGATTCAGTTTTCTCAAATTGGGCCAATTTTATCAAAAAAGTGTCAATCATAAATTGTTCCAGTAATTGAAAGTGCTTTAAGGCCATCTATTTCGTAAGGCCAGCTTTAAGCCATATAGGAAATTCGAAAGTTGAGATTTTTCAAAAAGTAAGCAGAAAAAAATCAGGTCAGTATTTTTTTCTATTTACTTGCGATCATTGACTCTTTTCCAACTGTCTGCTGGCGGTGTTAATTGATTCCAATTAGTGTCGTGTGGTGCTTTTCCATCTAAGGCCTGAAAGTAATCGAAAATCTAAAACGTTTTTCGTCAACCTTACGCAAATTTACGAAAAAAATATGCACGCGAGTGATTTGCAATAAATTACTCTCACGGAAAAAATTTCGATCATGAAAGTCTCAGAAATTGAATGAAAATTTAAAAGTAAAAAATTTGGAGCCATTCTGAAATTGTTGTTGGCTTTTTAAAAATTTTCTTCCTTCTGTTTCAGAGGCACTTAAGATTTCAGCTTACAACTTTGTGGCTTCACTGTCTGTCCACTACTTCCAAGTCATGCTACCTAGTGTGGACTCAATTCAGACTCTGGTGGATGCAGGGCTGGGTCCAGACGTGTTCTGCCAGGAAGTGAAGATAGCAGTTCTGGCCATGCTGGAGAAAGTGGCAAGGGCTATGCCCAAGTGTACACAGATGTGTCCAGATAAATTGTTTGACTTTTGGAAACATGTGAGTTCGTTTATTATAGCTTTTAATAATACTCTGCGGAAAAAATAAACAGCTGTTGTTCTACGTACGACAGGAGCCAGAATTTTCTGCTCTGGAAATTTTCCCCAAAACCTTGTGAAGGCAGAATTCCGTCATAATTTTTACACAACAGAGAGAATTTTCATGATTTTTACATATTTGCTTAAACATTAGAAAATCAGTTTCTTTTGACTAAGAATAGCAGATTAAGATTAATCCAAATATGGTCCGTTCATCAGTTTTCGGTTCTTCGATTTCAGTTTTTACTTGGTTTTTCAATTTTATATCAGTGGTCTAGTTTTATTGATATCCTAATTGGAGCGTGTGTTAAGGTACTGGATGGGCCCTTGACTCAGCTACTTAAACCCAAAAATAGAAGTGCCATACGCTCAGTTGCCTGCGACTGTCTAGCTGCAATTCCACCCTCAGTCTACGAGAGATTACCCCACTCGAGGAAGATGTACTGCGTCACTCTCATGATAGGTTAGGGTACGGTCTCAATTGGTACTTATGATGCCTTTCGTCTATCTCAATCTCATGTTATATAGTGCTGATTTCAATTATCGGAGAAAACGAACAGAATAGGATTTTTAAACGCGTTTTCTCTAATTTGTTTGACATTAGACAAAAATTGATGGGGACTAAAGATACTTAACATTTTAGCAGTAGTAATATGGTGCAATTTATTCTTCAAAAATCGGGTCAATTTTTACCCCAAAATGGGTAATTTTTGGCTCTTTTCAATCAACTACAGCTTTCAATGATTCTTTTAGTTCAAGCGGTCAGAAAATTGTTCCACAAGCGTAGCGTAGTGTGATAGTTAGATGCAACTTTTTTCAACCTATGTAACAAGCAAAAGTGCAACTTTTGATGGCACCTTTGAATCGGTAGGCTACAGAAGCCCTATAATCCTCAGCGCTTTGACTTTCGATTAGCAATAAACTAACACAATTGTTGCTTTTTAATTCATCTATTGAACCGAAAAAACTTTGTTTCATACAAGAGAATAATAATAAAGATCTCATTTCAAAAAATTTTCAACTCGGGTAACTCCGTGAGGTTCTTGGAATGCATATTTTCTACGCATTTGGCTTAATACTTTTTTATTTATTACATACAAAGTTAGTGTGGTTACCTTCAGTTTTTTTGTGGTGCAAGAATAGCCTATTCTATTATTGCATGCAAAATACGAGTTTTTGTGCATTTTAAAGTTCCTGGATCTTTGCTGCTTTCTCGCTCGTGTTTGCAAAGCTGCAGCTTTGCCACTGTGTATCAAATTATTTCTTATTTAGACCAAAAAATTTTAAGGAGGGTATAATCTCCTGGTTTAAGAAGGGTATAATATTCGTTATGTTATGAACGAATATTTTTTGTTTGATAGCAAAAGTCAGTTTTACTATATATAAAACCATTTTTATGCATATTTTTGGACATCAATCTTTTCTGAAAGTTTGTTCGGCTATATCAAAAACTCAGGTTGATATAATTTTCTCAAAGATTAGTCCGGTAGTTTTAGAATTTTTAAGGATTAAACTTGACAGAAACTTGACTTTTAAGTGGCGAAATTTTTAGATGACTAATCAGAACCAAAAATAAGCTCTAAATGACCCACTTTTGGAAGAAAGGTTTGGGCCTGCACTTAGCCAAATCTATTGCACCGATTAATTCTTATCGTTTTAATTTTTCCGTTTTTCATACTAGATGAATTTAAAATAGCGAATGACACGCGATGAGAGAATTTAAATCTACTCCCGTTTAAATATTGTTTCAGCTATCTGTACCAGTCCATTTTGCTTTTTCACCTAATTCATTTTAAATTCTTGTTTCTTCAAATCTATATCAGTTCGGTCGAAACATTCTGTGGTAGTTGCACAGTAACCGGCTATCTGTGTTTGATTTTCATTTTTGATGTAAATTTTTCGAGTTACGTTTTAGGGAAAAAAACGGCTCGAAAAGGGAAAGAACTTGTTCCGACTTCGAAGTGGGAAAGAGCTTTATATTCGTGTCTTTTTTTCTATTTTTATCAAGCCAAACAGGTACAACAAATAATTGCGTCAAATTATAGTAGAGAGATGTATCGTATTATAAACCATGTTGAAGCGCGTTAAAGTTGGATCGATTTTTTGAAGATACCAAAACATCTCTGTGTTAAAGTTTGTTCTTTTAACACAGAAATGTCCTTTTCTGGCTTAAAGTTTGTCCTTTTCAGACGGATATACGAGCGAAGAATCACTCATCATATTGATCCATTTCAAGTGCTACTGTTGCTAAAACTTTCTTAACTCTTCTCCACATGCTTCATGAAACGGCAATATTTGAAAAGCAAAATGCCTTTTTTTAAAACAAAATTAACTGTGATCGAAATATTCTGTTCTACTTTCACTACAGCCTGCTTAAATTGTTTTTGTTTTCAAAGGATACTCGGTGGAGAGTGATCACAACGTGGCAGGCGCCGCCCTCCGTGCCCTGGGCAGTTATATCCAGTTTCTGCCTTCGCTCAAGAGTGATTACACTTTCATTGTGGATGTCTCAAAAGCTATTTTCTCCCTCATATCGCATACCAACAGGTAAATTCAAGTGATTCATTTTGCCCACGTGCGAGATTGATACATAGATACATTCAGGGTTCAGTCCTTTTTCCTGCCCGACTTTTAAAAACTAAAGAGTTCTAGATTATTCACTTGAATGAATTTGAATACTTTCCACGAAGTTTAAACAAGGAAAAACACACGATATTTTCAAAAATAATGAACAATATCATGTTCTTGAGTTTTCTCATTTTTGTTTCATGAAATTAATATCAATTTTGATTTTTTGTACTTGTGGCTTACATACTTTTCCACGTAAACAACTTCGGTCATCTCAACGTTTAGTGGAGGACTGAAATTTACGTCATATCCAAGTCTACTTTTTTTGGTCTGAATTTTATAATTAGTTTCTCCCCCTTATTTCTTGGCTAAAAAATTTCCGCTTAGAATATATCGCCTGGAGGCAACATTTATTGAAAGGAACTTTTACTCAAGTAAAATACAGGGAACATTTTGATAGATCAATTTTTTCGATATTTCTAAAAAAGAATTGATGATTTTTTCATCGGTTTTCATTTATTCTGCCGGTTAGTTTGTCTTGCTATGTATGTGTTGTATCGCAAGGAGTGAGAAGCTTCGCTTCGCCTATTTTTATAAAACTTTAAAGTCGTAGGTAATTCATTCAGTTCCAAGATTTCTTTTTTTTTTGCATTTTTAATTTTGAAAACTATTTTCTTAAATTTTTGTTTGTCGACTCATATGCAAGTAGTGATAGTCATTCATTTTTGTATCGCAAGTGGTACGAAGCTCTGCTTTGTCTCTTTGTAAAATATTTGAACTGTTCTTCAGGTACGTTCGTTCGCGAGCTTGCTGGACGCTTGCCAACTTGTCTGACAACTTCATTGCACTCTCGGACTCAGACCCCAACTTTCTTCTGGAGCTCACTCCGGCCATTTTCTGCCAATGTCTCCAGTCCTGCATCAAAAGCAGTGAAGATCAAGATAGGTGAGTTCTTCGACCATACTGATTTTTACGAATTACAAAAAATGTTTATTGCCTTTTTCCGCAACTTCTAATCAAGAAATCTACCTAAAATAGCGCTTATTGAAATTATGTTTTTGTACTTTAATGCAACAATTTTTAATGATGAAACAGTTTTTGGTGCACCTAAAAATTTTATTGACTCTTGAGCATTTGTTAACCTTAAAATATGCGTAGAGCTAGAGTTGTCTGTAAAATAATTTGATTTGCGACCTACAAAATTTATCGCAACTGAACTGGAAATTTTAATATAGGTGCAAATACAACGCAGTGAGAGGAATCGGAAGCCTTCTGTACTGTGTAAATGATGCTCTACTTGACGAGCAACCGAGGTTTAACCTTCTGTTGCAGTCTGCATTTGACGCTTTGATCGGACTAGTTGCGGGACCATGTCTTGCTAAAGTGAGGTGGAACGCATGCTACGCGGCAGGGCTTGTCCTTCAGAACTCAGTTTTGACCAGTCGTCGAAAAGAAGAGTTTATAAAACCCCTTCAGGAAGCCTTGATTAATACTATAGAGTCTTGTCAGAACTTCAAAGTGAAAATAAATGCGGTGAATTCGTTGCAGTCGATGAGTAGTCGTTCTCAGTTTGAGGATTTGTTCTTGAGATGTGTCAATGTGGCTTTGGAGGCCTTGGTCAATAGTCAGACATTGTCAAATTTCGACGAATATAAACACCAAGCTGAACTGCAGGACAGTTTGTGTATTTGGTTATGCAAGTTGGTTATGTTTTCAAGCGAAGACGATTTCAAAAATGTCTTCCAGGCTTTTGTAGACCTTAGTTTGACTGCAGCGTCCAAGCAACTGTTCCAAACAAGTGCCTCAAAAGATCAAAACTCCGAGATATTCTTTCAAGTTTGTGAGCACATTAGAAAAATGGACTATTCGGCTAACTGTGAAAATACAAATTTTTTGCTCAAGGTATTCACGATGAAATCATCTCAGTTCGTTTCACCATACCCTTCAGCAGAAGAACCAGTTGTTGGGGCGTTTGACTGCTAATATAATCAAGAATCAATTTTATTTTGATGTCGCAGGTAAAAAAAATGTGCCTTGATAGAAACGAAAAATATTGCAGCTGAAATTTTTGTGCTGTGTTTTGAAGGTTGAAAATATTGTCGAAAGCTTTTAAATTACAGCTTGGGTTTCAATTTTTTTTGGAGATGTTTTCAATTTCATCTCTAGAAGTTCGAAAATTTGTACAATTTTGTGATCATTTTTTTTTATATATGGCGCAACAATCCTATGTGCTGTAATGTCACATTGCCGGTTTAAATTGAAGATTGTATTATATTTTAAATAGGAAACTGTAGTTAATATTTATGTATGTAAGTATAAAAAAAATCGTGACTAAAGGCAGTTATGCGTGATCAAAATCAGGCGAACAATTTTTTTCACCGAAGAGCTACAAATTCTCATTTTGAGTTTAATTCAAATGTTTCAAACAAATCTTTTTTTTTCAGGCCGCAATAGTATACAAACTAATCAGTAAACTGTCCCTTTTGCCATTTTTGATAGTTTTTGCGAAGTTTTTATAAGTTTTTGTCGGACGTGGTGCTAACAGGCCGAGTACAGGAAACACCTCTTGGATGGAATGATGTTCAATTGTGAAGTGGTTATTGGTTTTCTTTGAATGCCTTACTGAGAGAAATTTATAGGGTTTGTATTGTAGCGGGTAGATTTAAACTTTTTAATGATTTTTTGTCAGAAAATATTTCGGCTGTTTTTCAGCTTATCAATTGTCGGCTTTAATTCCGTCGGCTTATTTGCCCAATGTTTTTTTAAATTTGTTACCAGTTATTAATTTTGTTTACAAATTCTAAAAAGAGTGTGGGTTTTTCGGTCAAACATTTAACGCAATTTTTTGGTCAAGCTTTTGAAAAAACGATCGCGGTACAAAAAATTTTGTTATATGCGTATTGCATCGTTTTGGGAGATTTCGGAAATTCAATTCGGTCGGCCTGAAAATGTAGAGAAAATCCAGGTCTTGATGATTTATGTTTCGATCATTGAATATGGGGAGGAACTTTGTATTCGGGCATGTTTAAAGACTTTTCACGCAAAATCAGGTACCATAAATAATCTTCGGAATGGATTGAGTGATATATAGTATTAAAGCTCTTTCAGTCGTGATTTGAACGACATTAGAAATTTCCCAAAAAGTTCGTGTGTTGAGAAAAACCGGTTAGAAGTTATAGATCCTTGTCTAATTGCGTGCGCATGAAGCGAGCGATCAGGCTTATAAAAAAAATTTGAAAACCTAACTTACAAAATTATCTATTACTTTGTTTTACTCCTATCCTTGCTTTTACGGCTTATCTTTATTTTTGCTTTTTTTTTCAGGAAGACGTCTTGAAGGTTGTTCACAGTAATATTTGATTTTTCTCGGTTGGTCTTTTGATTTCTTTTCAATTTCCTTTATTTTGCTAAAAGGAAGGCCAATTCCTTTATCGAACAGAAAATTTCTAAAGGTCACGATAAACGTGATTGACTTAAATTTCGAAAGTGGATTTTAATTTCAGATTTCCCGGAGGAATACAAAATTTACATATTGATCCAGTTTTTCAAATTGGTTTAATTTCATCAAAAAAGTGTCATTTATAAGCTGTTTTTGAAATTCAATGGTCTTTAAGGCCTTTTATAATTTTTTTGTAAATCGAAAGTTAAGTCAAGAGTGGCATTAGAAACTGAATTAGATGAATTTTTTGATCTTGTGATAAATTATATCCACCTCTTTCTTAGGTTGTGCGTACCATTTTTGCTTCCTGCGTGGACATAATACAATATCAAATTTTCGTTTCGAGTTTCGATTAATTGCTAATGTCGGTTAATGGCTATCTAGGTTAATTGGGGTTTTCCACATTATAGTCCGCCACCTAAAAATTAAAGCCCCCCGTAATGGTAAAATCACCACAGGGCTGGGGGCTATTATTTTTTATTACTAGTCTGGGAGGCCATAATAGGAAAGACACGGTAGTTTTTACATGTATTATTGCACGCACCCAGTTTTGTTTTGGTCACTTCAAAAGAACACAAAAAAAAGATAATCAATGGAGCCAGAAATTGAAGTGAACATTTAATAAAAACAGTCTCAGACAGAGACTAATTGCAACAAGGCATGGTCTAATTTGATGAAAGTCCTTTAAAAATAGTTGCCTGGAGTTATGAATATTTAAAACTGAATTGCTTAATAGTCGCAATTAACATGGAAATTTCTATCATAAGATGGTCTCAAGTTTGATCATCAGACTGTTTCCATTCACTTTGCCAGAAATTAATAAAAATTTTAACTTGTGATCTCAGGGGCAATCAAAAATAAATTGAAAAGGTTTAACAAAATTCATTTAAACACGGGCTATTTCCTCAGTAAATAGCTGAAATTAATTGAATGTTTCTTTTTTTTTCATAAGCAGAATAGATTGACTGTTAGCGCTCCTTTTTGCTCTACCCGGGTTGAGGTGTTCGACTTATGTTTCGACCGAACTATAGTAAAACATGAGTGGTTTCTAAAAAGTTATCTTAGAAAAATGGTAAAAATACATAAGTGAACAAGGATAGCCGGTTGCTATGCATGTATCACAGAATGTTCCGACAAAAGTCTTTAAAAATTACAAAAATTGTCGTTTTTTTCTGCATGTTGTGATTAAAAGATCTGAACGAAAAAATAGAATTTAGGCATATTATAGAATTTAGGCATATTAGGCAAAAATAGAAGATAGTCATAGTAAAATAGGTCAATTGGAAAACGGTTTTTGAAGAAAAATGATTAGGAAAACGAAAAAATTTTAAAATGTAAGTTTTTTTGCGAACCGGTTTTTCTCGACACTGAGAAAATTTTCAAAATTTTTTAATGTCGTTCGAATCACGGATGAAAGGGCTTCAATATAATATATCGTTCGACCCGTTCCGATAATTATATGTGATGCCTGATTTTGCGTGGAAAACAAAGAAAAAATCTAAAACACCCGAAAACAAAGTTCCTCCCCATTTTTCAAATAGTCGGGACAAAAAAAGTCTCATGCTCGAAGCTATTAATGGGAAAAGTGTCCAGTAAAAAATTCTGTTAACTTAGGGTTTTTGGAAGCAAAAGAAAAAGTGGTTTGAAATTGGCGCAGTTATCTGCAGTACCATACTTTTTCTCTAAAATTTTTCCTTGTTTTTCCGTTGAACCTTTCTGGTGAGCGGGCCGTTGAAATAAGAAAAAAACTAGGAATTACTTATTACTAAAAAAAATTTAAACGCTGTGTTATAATACGAGTTAAACTTTTTTCAACTAATGTCGCAAAGAGTTTTATGTTCAGTTTTTGCGAGTGATGTATTGAGTGCATTTCAGACCGCTTATTAAAGCATCCTTCCTTACTGACGGGTATTTTTTATTGGAACGGGTATTTTTTATTGGATGATGTGGTAACTACGTTCGAAAGCAAGGCGACAAAAAAACCGTGCCTCGTGGCTCTAATTCTTTTATTTTTTCTTTTCGGATTTATTTTCTTGCATTTTAAACTTTTTTTTGCGTGCCTAAGGGCTCCAGTTGTAACTATTTTTGTGGAACTATTTTTTGAACCACAGTACAACCTTTTCGAGCTATCTTGTCTTCGGGAAAATAGTCAAAATCGGACAAATTAAACACCGTGGTAGGATTAATAGGCTTCGGTTTCGTCAAAGCTGAACCATATAGCTAGGAAGCTAGGAATTTTATGGTTTGTGCAACCCTTAAATAACTAAAAGTTTAAACAGATGAAATGAATTTGGTTTGCTCTAACAGTTTCACTGTAATGTCAATGAAAGAAATTTGTATTTTCTTTCGACTTCAAATTTAGAGAGTATAGCCAAAAGGACTCGGAAGTTGATCTCGTTCGATATTAAACTATGTTAATACATTGAATCATGTTGGGATTTGCTGATGTCTGAGTTCAAAATAGCAACTTTTCACCTTTTTTCACTGTAGTAACGCTTGCGATTAGCAAGCGTTATCAAAGGAATGTAAGGAAAGAAAGGAATGAGTTTTTTTCAGGTTAACTTGTTTAATAGAATCACTTGAATCATTTCGTACCTTGGTAGACAATAAGTTCAAATATTCCATTTCAAAAAAAATTGTCGGCCTATTACTTGTCTGCTCCTGATTTGTCGGCTTAGTTGCCCCATCTTATATTTGATTTTTAATGTATAAACGCAATTTTCATTGTAGTTCTTTCCTTTTAGTGTTGTGATTTACTCCTCAAATTTTTAATTTTACTAGCCTTGACTTCGTATATTTTCCCTTTTTTAATTCGCTGGAAAACTGTATTCGGCTCAAATGATTTCTGCTGATATTCTATTGGCTTAGTCACCTAATTTATAGTTCAAAGTTTTTTATGGCAATTTTTTTGTTTTCGGTTTTAGAGGAGTTTACCCTAGTTTATTAAACTTTAGTAAATTCCTGTAAAACCAAAAACAAAAGAGTTTCGATCCATAATTGTTGTTGAATTTTAATTAAACGCCGTCGATTTTGTATCTGGACGTGTTCTGTTTGCAAATAGTCTATCGTTCCAGACAACATTTTGAAGTCGTTTTTTCAAATTTTTTCATTTTTTTAGACTAAAGGCTCTCTTTTCTGTGTCTGTCTGCTAGCTTGCAATGCTATTTATATGTGGTATCGGAAGCGGAGGTACTTCGCATCTGTGTTTGAAAAATTAGTTCGGTGTCAAAGTTTTCAGATATTCTTTTGCATGACGTGATCTGATTAAAGGAAGCGTGAACGGGATATGGCGTCAGTAGTAGAAAAGCTGAAGTCGGCAGCAGTGAAGTTGCGCCTCTACATACCGTGGCTCTACCTCACTCGCTACCCTTTTCTATACGCACTCTCCCTTCTCATGTTCTTATCAGAGTACTCCGAAAATAAAAAGTAAGTTCAACAGTCATTATTGCAAAGAAACTCAGCAGCAAATAATTTCCTTCTAGGGTTTGGTCATTTGAAAGGAATGTTTCAAAACTTAAATTGGTGTCAGGGTCTATAGCAATTGAGATCCACGTAGTAATTTATTCGGAGCTAAAAGCACGAACATTGTTTTGGTTATCTATCGGTTACTGTTTTTTCTCGAAATCATTGTTTCGGTTATAAAACTGCTTTCAAGGTATCTGAGGTAAACTAGCCTAGCCATTGGAAGGTAATCGAATTATCATTCAGTTTGATGAGTCAATTAGAATATGCAAATCAAATCGATCTTGACAAACAGCGAGCGCAAAAATATTTTGAGATCCATACATAATTCAACATTTAAAGTTTCCTCCTTGTGGTGGTTTGCATATAATTTTCTGTAATTTATCTCCTCTGAATTTTTTATTTGGCTTTTATATGGCAACCAAAAAAACGGTCGTTACCAAACAACGCCAGATTCTTAGAGAAACGAGGATTGCCGGGTGCTTTACAAAGAGCGCAGTGTTCCGACCATGCTTATTCAAGAAATTAAATAGACAATTTTCTGGTTTTGTTTAGGGCGAATGAATTGGATGAAAAACTACAAAGTAGGAAATAAAAATAGCTGAAATAACGTTTAAATTTAAAAATTTTGTTGTAATTTAACGATAAAATGGTAGTAGGAAGGTCGGCCTCAAATTTTGTCTAAATTAGTCTGAAAACCGAAGTTCTTCCGACCAATTTTGTTGGCAATGAGACCAGTTTGTTTTTGGAATCCGTATCACGACCAATAGGGCTTTAATATGATACTGCCCTTGACCCCCTGAACTTTCTTTGAGGTGCTTAAAATTTGTATGAAATAAACTAGCTAATCAATAGTGATCGGAGCAACAATGAACCCAGTTTTTCATAGCAGATGACCGATGTCATAATTGGTCAATATATATAGTTTTTTAGATGGAAGCATGCTCCGAAAAGCACGAACTTTTATTGAGCTCAATAATGGCTTTTCTGTTCAAAAAATTGCCTTCGGTGAAGAAAATTTTCTCAAATCTAATCATTCTGGGATTTTGGCAGAGCTCAGAAATTTGAAATTGCTGCAACATTGAGAACTAACTAAGTGTGGTTGTGATGAAATAAAAAAATAAATGAGGAGCTTTTATTTCCCAAAATTTTTGTTAATTTTTACGGGATTTCTATGAGCGTGTTGCGTGTCATAGATTGAACTGAATATTGTCCTTTTTGTTGAACTAGAAGTTATCGAAGTTCGAGTTCAGTTTTGCAGCCTTTTTATTGATGCAGTTAAAACGTTCTCTTTTCATTCAAACGAATAAGGCTCAGCGGAAGTGAAAAAGAATAAGGCTCTCTTTTTTTTTCACTCTGGGACAGAAACACAGAGACAGAATTCTTAGATCTATGAGTATAAGAAGTAAACCTTGTAACCGGTTATTGAAAGAGTGAAAAAAAATTCAATAAACCATATTATAATCAGTCCTTGTCACACCAGCGTCGGATGTGTCAATTAGAAATTTAAAGAAAAGATAGCACTAAAGTCCAAGCTGGCTAATAAAAAATACGAGCCACGCTTGAATTGTTAAACAGTACATGCTGTGATAGTTTTGTCAATTCATTCTGACGTTTTGATTGCCTGTAAAATTGAACAGATTAATAATGAACAGATCATTATTAATGATTAATGATGAGGCGCGTTTTTGCTCTTCTGGTTGTAGTTAAAATATGAAAAGCGATTGCATGGCTCTTACTATTTTGTTTTGTGTCTGGGTCGATCTCTTCAACAATTTGCCGTCTATTTACTCATGGAAGGGTAAATTTTAAACTAGATTCAGTTCCCTTCATTTTGTCTGTTAATCTTTGAACTGATGCAGTTGAGGCTTGAAATTTTTCTGATCTTGTATATTGAATCAATGACATCAATGTAGATTAAGGCCTAATGTCTAAGTGACTCTTCAGCGCTACGTTTAAAAAGGCTGAAATCAGAACGTCTAAGAATCATTCAGAGCGACCATTGAATATTCTGAAGTCGTGAGTGTTCTAGAATTTTTATAGGCAATAGACCGAAAGATTTGAAACAAAATGAACTTGATTCAACTTCAAGGCTAGACAGAAACGGCCCACTTTTACATAAAATTGTTACGTTTACAGATTCATTTCAGTCTGAAATGAATCAACTGAGAACATACTTAGAATAACAAACTTTTTGCGAAGAGTTTCGAGCTATGGAATAACTTATTTCGAATTTTCATGGCTTGAATAACTTGCTTAGAAAAACTTAAAATTATCGTGAACCGTTTCGCTTTAAATAAATTTAAAAATTGCAATTTTTCTTAGCTTGAATTGCTTGCTTAGATAAGCTCAACCTTACGAACCGATTCGGTCTATGAAATAACTTGATTTAATGGTTTCACAGCTTGAGAAGCATGCTTAGAAAAACTTGGTTTTCCGTGAACTTACTTGCTTCATGGAATAGTTCAAAATTTTTAAAGTTTCATATCTTTCTTTATCTTTTCGATAAGCAAGGGTTTTGCAACCGGGTACTAGACTTTTCTTTTCCCGTAAGCAATTTTGTCAACAGGACTCGTCTAGACTCATCTCTACCTTGTTTCATACTGTATTCAAACTTCTTAGCCTTCCCGGTCAACTTAGCCTGGAGGTAACGAATATTTCTGGAACGGCAAAGGTACTGGTTTCAAATTTGACTAGGACCTGATTTTTTTCAAACGGGAAATGTTCTGTTTCAAATAAAATTGTCGGCCATTATTAGACAATTATTTGTCTGCTCATCTGTTGTCGGCTTAGTTGTCACATCTTTGATTATTTAGGCCAATTTTTCATCGGCCTAATGACTTTTTTTAAGCCGGTTCAAGATAAACACAAGTTTAGGCATCCCCTTCGCACTTTTCAAGTTGGTTGTATGTTTCTCGATCGGTTTGTTGAAATTTCATTTTTTTGTTTCGGAATTTTTTTCTCACTTTTTGCAGAAGTTTAAGTTTTTCTGAGAAACTTCTCCTGATTTTCAAAAAAGGTGTAACAATTGAAAGACCGCTTACTCCTTTGTGTGCATGCGTACTCCCCTGAGTCTTTTTTTTTACTTGACGCCTCTGTCTACAGCCTTCGAAAAAGTGTGGCTGAATATTTGACCCATGATTTTTTTTCGTTTTCTCAAATATAAAGAAAGAGTTTTCGGTTTTAATGAATTGAGCAGTTTTAAAAAGCTCCTCTGCATAAGAGGCTACGACCAATTTTTTGCACATAATGTTTGCTATCGGAATAGTCAAATTTTTGATTTTTGATCGTTTTGTGAATATTTTCGACGTTCGCGAAAGGTAGCCCTTCAAATCCGATATTTTGGGTTCAACAAGCTAACAAGTAGTGGGAAGCTCCTCTGCATTAGCAGACACTATCAAAACATTGTACACAAGAAACTATCTCGCTCTGAACATTCAATTTTTTGATTTTTTGGCCGTGTTTTTGAAACTTTTGAATACTCTCCAACTACACTGCCTTACCTTGGGTTTGGGTTCAATTCTCAGAACGGGTTTCAGCAAGCTTTTTTTGCTTATGCGAATACGCATAATGTTTTCTACTCCAAAAGTTTTGGCCGTCGGAAATGTAAAAGTTTTGATTTTGTGACTTTTTTTGGAAAGTTTTCGAATTTTCTTCAAAACTACCCTCCAAATCTGAGATTTTGGGTTTAATCGAACTTACAGGTTGCTTGAATTTTTTCTGCATAACAACGTTTATGCGTATTTTTTTTCACACAAAAAGCTATGGTTTTTGGAATTGTTAAATTTTTGATTTGTTGACCGTTTTTTGGACTTTTCTCGCTAACTATACTACCAAATCTGATATTATAGGTTTAATCGACTGAACAGGTTGCTGAAAGCCTAACTTTATAATTGACTATGCCCAGTTTGCTTAAGAAAAAAAGTTATGACCTTCAAACAAGTCAAAGTTTTGAATCTGACAATTTTTTGGAAACTTGACATTACGCGAAAACTGCCATCCAATTCTCAGGCTGTGTTCAATCGAGAAACCCGGCTTTGGAAATCTTCTCTGCTTATGCGGCCATAACTTGCTGTTTGCAGAAAAACATTATGGATTTTGGAAAGTCTTTTGAATATTTTTTAAAAGTTTCGACTGGTTTTTGGACTCTTTTTGAATTTTTTTATAATTTACATAATCAAATCTGAGATGAAAATTTAGAGAAAATTTTCTCCTTAGTGAAATTGATCATGTCAAAATTTTTAACTCTTCTGACTTATTTAAGTAGAGAAACAACTAAAGTTTTGGCAAAGTCCAACTTTTGAAATTACTTTTTTTCGTGGCGCATCGGTATGGCAATTTCAATCAATATCAAACACGTACCTCCAGCTTTAGCTGAGCCTGTAGTTGCTTTTTATCGAAAAATACGAAAATTTTGGTTCACCTAGTTTTTTCAATATAAATGTTTTTTTTCTCACTTTTTTCATGTTTGTTGCATCGCGAGTGATGCGAAGCTCCGCTTCGCCTCTGTGTATATTATGAGTGCAACTTTGCTGCATAGAAATGGCTGTTTAATAGGATGTCTTCGCTTTCTGTGTGGCTAGTGTTTATCTTCTTACTTATAGGGTCGATACCACAGTTGTATATGGTGGTCAACTTGGATGATCGAGGCCTGTTGTTTGATTCGTTTAGAGAGCTTTAATTATTTAAATTCATGCAACGGATCAACGTTGTCGGTTTCTTCTGGCTTAGAATTCAAATCGAGTGCAATAACCGACTAACACGGGACCTCCATAGTGTGTTGCAGTTTATTTTAAACCCTTCCCACCAAGGGATGCGAAGGAGCTATAGCGTAGGGTGGATTTTTTTTTATGTACCCCCAGGAAAGTTCGTTGGGATTCAAGTGTAGTATCGTATTAAAACCCCATTAACTCTCATTCTTGCAGTTTTTTTTGCCTAATTCAGTCGGCTTGCAGTTTTTTGCCTATTTCAGTTTATATATATTTTTTGGTTTTTAAAAATACTTTTGTCTTATCAATAGTCGATGAACTCTTATATAGGTCGTGATGATTTTTTTGTTTTTTTTTCATGAAAATTCTTAAAATTTGTTCTCGCAATTTTTTCAAACTTTTATACTTTCTCTGTACGATATCAGAAATTGCTTACCTTTTAACAAAGGAAATGAACTGAACCTGAAAGGATATCAAAAGTCAACTTGATTTTTTTGCGGTTCAACTTCTGATTTCTTTTCAAGTTCAGTTCATTACCTTTGTTAAAAGGTAAGCAGTTTCCACTATCGTACAGCGAAAGTTTAAAGATCTCAAAAAACTTGAGCGACTTCTTATTTCGAAAATGGAATTTAATTATCAGATTTCCTAGCAAAATAAAAATTTTACCTTTTGATCGAGTTTTCTCAAATTTTGTTAATTTTATTACGCTTGCGTTTAGCAAGCGTTATCAATATCAAACTGGAATATAGACCTTTTTTTTCTAGTTCACTTCTAGTTTAACAAACTCAATTAAATCAGTTAGCTCGCCTGATAGCCACAGCTAAAGGTAGCCTATAGCAACAGATCAGAATGCTTGTCAACAGATTTTTCCTGAACATATCTACCTTTGAAATGGCCGTTGCATTCGAAATTTTATTGTTGGATATACATTTAATATTCTTTTTTCGCCTTTTATTTTCGCTTTTTTTAACTTTGAGGTTTTTTCGGCTTATGGTTTTGACTGATGCATATCTGTTTAGTTGGCTGTTAATTTGTTGTATGAAGCACCAAATTTTTAAAATTGCTTTCGTCCTTACGGAAGGGAAGGTGTGAGGAGGGGGGGGGGACTTAAGGAATTTGTTTAAGCTCAAAAACGTTTAAAGCTCAGTTTTGATTTTTCAACAGTCGTCTACCCAATTTTTGTCGTTCAGTATCCGCTTAATAACGCTGGCAGTTGTATTTTTCCTTAAATTTACCCGCATTCCAGACAAACTTTCAAAAGGTTTTTTTTTCAAATTATTTTTTAAATACATTTTTTTATTTAGCTTGCGTCACTTTTCTTTGGGCTAGCTGCCCTGCCATTTTTTGTTGTATCGCAAGTGGTGAAAAAATTCAGTTCTGTGCAAATCGATTCAGTCCAGAAAATAACTTGCTGAAAAAAAAACATGTTTTTTTTTGCGAACTGATTCGCTCATTATACCAAATTGAAATCAAAGATTCATTGTGAGTAGCCAGCGTACGAAAAATTTAGTTTTTTGTAAATTGTTTTGGTCTGATAAACATTTGTCGAAGTGTGTAGCTCGCTTAGGAAAACTTTCTTTCGGAAAACTGAGGAATTGCTTGCCGAGGAAAGCTTGGCCTATAAAATAACTGTTTTAAAAAATTTTAATGCTTCAATAGCTTGCTGAAAAAAAAATTGAACACTTCGTGATCTGATTTTTCTTTCTGAACAATTTACGCTTGCGATTAGCAAGCGTTATCGAACTGGAATACAGACTTTTTCCGGGTTAACAACTTGTTTAACAGAATCATTTGAATCACTTGTATCTTGGTTCATAATGAATTCAAACTTATTTGCGTTCCCTGCCACTTTAGCCTGGAGGTAATGATTATGCCTTGGACGGCAAAGGTCCTGGCTTCGAATCTGAGTAGGACCTGTTTTTTTTTAAACCGGAAATGTTCTGTTTCGAATAAAGTTGTCGGCCAATTATTTGTCTGCTTATTGTTTGTCGGCTTAGGTGTCATATCTTTGAATTGTTTTGTTTTGCTGCGCGAATTTTTTTCCTTATGTTGCTTTTAGTGATTGATTTACTACTACAATATGTAATTTTACTTACCTTGACTATATATTTCCTTTGTTTTTTTTTGTTTCCCTAAAAAAAATTCCTCAGCCCAAATTAATTCGGCCTATTTTTCATCGGCCTAATGACTCAATTTTGGGTCGTTACAAGCAAAACACAATTTTAACACTATCCTCCGCACTTTTCAAGTTGGTTGTATGCTTACCAATCGGTTTGTTGAAAAATTTTTATTTCGTTTTGAAAAATGTTTTCACGTCTTGCTTAAATTTTTGTTTTTCTCACTCAGTTCACACACAAAAAAAGGTATCAATTGAAAGACTGCCCACTTCACTGCGTGCCTGAATACTTACCTAGAAATTTTTTCTTCTTGACCTCTCTGTTTACCGTCTTGAAAAAATATATGGGATTTTTTAATCCATATTTTTGATTTTTTTCGTTTTCTCGATAACTACTAATCTTGAGCTTTTCGTTTGAATAATTAAAACTGTTTAGAAAAACTCTTCTGCATGAGCGGCTACGCCCAGTTTTTTGCTAGACAAAAAGTTATGGTCCTCGGAATAATCCACTTTTTGATTTTTGACCTTTTTGCTATTCTTTTTGACTTTTCGCTGAATGTTCTCGAAAACTTCCCTGCCATATCTGAGATTTTGGGTTCAATTCAAGGAAGGGGTTGTGGGGAGCTCATTTGGTTATTGCGACCATGCCCCAATTTTTCTGACACCAAAATTTATGGCCCCCGGGATTTTTTGGCCGTTTTTTTTTGAAAGTTTTCTTGTTTTTTTTCTCTTTAATCTGACTTTCTGGGTTCAATCGAAATTATAAGTTGCTTAAATTCGTTCTGCGTAACGTTTCTGCGTAATTTTTTCATTCAAAAGGCTATGATTTTTGGAATCGTTAAATTCTTGATTTGTTGACCGTTTTTTGGACTTTTCTTGCTAACTATCCTGCCACATCTGACATCATAGGTTTAATCGAAATAATAGGTTGTTGAAAAGCCTACGTCTATAAATGGCCAAGCCCAGTTTAAGAAAAAAAATTATGGCCTTCAAACAAGTCAAAACTTTGAAATTCTCAGGTTGTGTTTAATAGAAAAACCCGGTTTTGGGGATCTTCTCTGCATAAGCGGCCACAACCTGCTTTTTGCCGAAGCAAGTAATGGATTTTGGAAAGTCTTTTGACCGTTTTTTCTTAGAAATTTACTGAACTTTCTTAATATTTGCCAAATCAAATCTGAGATGAAAAGTTCAATTGAAAAAACCGGTTGTAATAATTGTTCCTACAGAAGCGGTGACTCCTTAACTTCTTGTAAGAGAAGTTATATCCGTGGGACAATTGTTTATCTCAAAATTAGTAGAGAAGCAACTAAGGTTTTGGGCAAAGTCCAAATTTTGAAATCACCTATTTCGTGACGCATGAGTATAGAAAATTCACTCAGTATCAATCACGTACCTCCAGCTTCAGCTGGGCCTCTAGTTTTATTTATCGAGACATACAAAAATTTTGGTTCACTTTGCTTCGCCTCTCTGTAAAATATTTTGGTCAACCTAAAGCAAATTTCATCTCTTGAATGGCTTTAATCGAAAAAGGTCAAATTTTGCCATCCGTTTTTATTCCAAAAAATAACACTAAATGTTTCAAAAGTAATGTCGCTTGAATAGCTTGCGTAGAACAACTAGCTCGAGTTTATAGGGAACTATTTCGTTCTATGAAAATATTTGAATTATTTCATAGCCTCATCGATTGAAGAACTGGCTCAGGAAAACTATATTGTTTCTTAGAATGATTCAGTTTAAGAAACAATTTATGAAATATTTTTCTAAGTTTCATACTTGAATAGCTCTTGAGAAAAATTTTTATCATCTGATTCCTTTCATGAATTTATTGCTCTAGAAGAACTTAATATTTTTGCGAACCGATTCAGTCTGAACTAATTTGAATTGTTTCGAAGTTTCTCAGCTTGAATAGCTGGCCGAAGAAAAACTTGAACTTTTCGCAAACTGTTTTGCTCCATGAAACATTTTGAATTTTTATACGTTAGGGATTATACTGAAAGATAATTTTCAAATATGACGACACCGCCTAGACGTTTTTCGTACATTTTTTTGTCTAGGATCAGATCATAACATTCTGATCAGATCATAACATTCAAAGTTAACGCAGAAAAGGCAGCTGAGGTTTTTTTTTGGAGAACGAAGGAGGGTTTTTAACGGAGTATTTTAAAATTCCAACTGTTTTGACTTAAGATGGAGTTGTTAAGAAAACTACCTCAAGTACAAATGTTCCGTCACTTGTTCGAAAGTCGGAACAAAAATTATTCATTTCAAGCGCTGCGAATATTAGAAAAATTATTTCGAAGCAATCAAAGGAGCCAGTATCAATTAGATGATTTTTATACTGCTGTTTTGTTCTATTTTGAGAGTTCGATACGATTCAATTTGCACAGAAGCTAATACCAGTGAATAAAAGCTGATTGTAGCCTCGTTGTAATTTTTCATTCAGGTTATTCATTTATTTTGGTTATTTAAACAGTATTGGGCTCCGCATTGATGGAAAACTGCTCAGAAACTGGAATCAACAAACAAATAAGTTTTTATTGTTGTTTAGAAACCGGGAGTATCAGGTTTCTACTGCAATAATATACGTGCATCTAGCAATTGTCATCACTTGCACGACATTCTTAATCTTCCAGTACAAGCCACGCCTCTTTTCACTCATTCTGGCAGTGGAACAACCTCTGGCTAACTACTTCCTCTTCTCTGTGGCTGCCCAACCGCCCGAATGGCAAAAGGTCAGTTGAAAATGTGTTCAGCTTTAAAACAGAATAATTTTGATCTAAACACTTTTTGCCTTATTTTTCAATATTTATTTTGAAATCCATATTGAGAAAAAGAGGCTTGTCGCAAGTTTAGGACTTGGTTTTTTTTTAAGTTGATTTACACACATTCCATTCCATGTACTAGAACAATATTCAGTTGCCAGTATAAGAATTTCAATTTTTCACAACTCATGTGATTTTGTATGTGAACTAAAATAGCTAGAAACAACGGAAACAATCAGGCTGCCAAAATTGGAGGAGGCGCTTCGAAATGAGATGCGACTCTAAGTGCATCAACAGATGTTTCAATTTTCATCTCAGTTTCGTACTTTGTTTCAATTGGCATCTCAATGTTACTCAGCAAGCTCGAGTACCTTCAACCGCATTTTTCAGTTCAAACGAAATTGTTTTTCACAAACACCACATGGGCAATGTTGCAAAAATATAGTTACATGCAACCGAAAATAGATCTTAATTTCAGAGAATTATGATCAAAATTTTGGTTGTTGAAGGTTGACATTCAAAGAAAAAAAATCTTGAAACAGGCCCTTTTGAGGGTTGAAACAATCAGTTTCAGACCTATTTAATGATCTAATTAGTTTCGAAAAGACGGCTGAGAGTTGAATGCTTAAACAGTCATCTTTTATTTCTGAAAAATACTGGCGAGGTGAAACTAATCGCAACCTCAAGCTCTCTTTTTGTCATCGGAGTCCGCAGAATTTTTTCTTCGAGATCGCAAAACCTGTCTGGAAATTCAAAATTTAATGGTATCTGTGGACACTAGCAAATCCGAAGATATAATTCGTGTTATTGCGCTAGCGATCAGCAAGTTATTTTAATTTTTGGTTGGCGAGAATTTTTGATGATGATGACGATGATGTTGTTTCAGTTGCACTATGGTGGTAGAATAGTGCTGCAGTTTGCCTCTTTTCTCCTCATGTCATCAGGCTATGCCAACTACCCCGCCAGAAGGAGCATTCACCCCAAAGTCAGACACGTAGCAGTGTGTTGTCACGGAATGTACTTGGTATCTGTGACATTCTTGGTGTTTAATGAACCGACTTTAAGAAGTGCCTTGATACATCTTTTCGGAGAAGGCAAGTAAAAGAATCAATAAAAGACCAAAAATGCAATAAAAGAGTTTTGTATGCTCTTTCTGATCAGTTTTAGGAGTTTTTCTTAAGTTAACTGTCTTTTCTCTCGGCCTACAAGCCGGACGCTATATAAGATTTTGGAGTCAATTGCCTGGTAAAAGTCGCCCCGGTATATGGCATATATGCCCCGTCTTTTAAAATAATTGGAGAGCACTTTTATCAGTAAAAATGTCCGAAAACATCAAGCAAAAAGGTTAGAAAACATAATATCAATGCATAGTATAATGTGAAATTTATTTTTGTGTTGAATCAATCGTTTGTTACCCTCTGTTGAATGAAGAAGATTAAACAAGGGTTAAACAATGAAATAAGACCCAGTGATTTCTACATTTTCTGTTTCCTTCCGTTAGGATAAGAGGTTAAATCAGGAAGTTACTTTTTGTGTAAGAAGAATTTGAGCGAGTAAAACTAGGGCTCCAGAAGTACTGCTTTCCAGTGGTAGACCCGACGCACTGCGCAAACAGCCGCAAATATTGTTTAACCTACCTTCTCAAACAGGGGAGAGCGAAACGCATGCTTGGAATGGTTTTTCGATTGAGTTTCCCAAGTCGGCCGGGTTGCTCCGTCTATAAATCTCAATACTTCTTCGTAACGCCGGCATAAACCCGGACCTTATACGTGCTCAGCGTGCAAGCTTAAAATTTTTAGCTCTCAAGCAAGCGTTTGCTGTTACTTTGTAGATGGTTTCCTTTTAAACTCACTGGTCTAATCACGCTTAAACAACACAGCAGAGTTTTACTGTCCCCTCACAGCAAATTACATCATGTTCTCCCAGAAACCGTTGTAGCTAACAAGACAAATTCTGTAACTATTTACAGACTAAGTTCTATTCCTTTCCCTTCAACTTAATTTCCCCCAGAAACAAATCCATCACTGATTTCAAACTTCGATACAGTTAACTTATTTGATTACAAACCCCCCCTAGTAATCAAGCAAATCCACCCTCACTGTAAACTTAGTCCCTGGTCATACTACAGTTGAGGTTTTATGGTGTTCATGGGAAAGCTTCTGAAATAATAGCTTTACTGTGCGAGTATGACATTCAAATTGCAGTTTTTCCAGAAACCAAAGAGTTTCAAAAGCCGCTCTTTCGTTAGGGCCTATTTAACTTAAAAACCGTCTTCTTACTATAAATCAGAGTTCTTTAAACTAGGAACATAAAAGCAAGGCAGAACTCCGGTGGCTCAAAGCGTTTGTGTAAACATCAACAATAATAATCTTAAATGTTTCGATATTCCTCCACGCGACTAAAAGCAAATACTTCAATTCTCCTCTCAAATGAAAACATTATTAAACTTGATGACGCAAACGCGCAGTTTCCGCTGTGGTGCTGCATTGAACAAGAGGACTGACGCGGGGTTAACATCGGCGCCGAAATTATGCAGTCTTTCTTCACCCCTTTAATTGATCACCACTAAACTCGACTGCTATTTGATAAAAAGTCCAGCATCCTCATTTGACGCGTCACTGCCATCTTCTTGCCTTATTTCATTTTTAAACGTTGTTTGTGCGTCATTTTGCCCACTGAATTGAAATACAACTTTACGCGAAAGATTCTCAACGCATTCAGTCTCAAAGTTGTTCAGTCAAGCAACTTTCAAAAGGCTCGTTTTGTAATTTATCAAATAATTAATTAAGTTACACCAATTGTTTACGTCTAGATGCCTGGTTTTCTCATCAAGAGTATCCGCCAACCTTTTCTCCTCGTTCAATTAGGAATTCGTTACTGACCCCCCTCGAAATGGGAAATACACCCCTTCTCTTAGCTTAACTTCGCAAAGCACAATAGCAAATTCTGGTCACCTCATGATCAGATAAATTAGGCGTGCCTAGATTTTTCTAATGCCGCCAATTTTGCTAATGCTTACAAAAGTTTAAAACGCCACTCTTCACACTATAACGGGTTGTACTAAAAAAAATGCGCCCGAACGTTTATGTCCTGAAAGTAAACTTTCAAGTTCAACCCGCCATTTTTAATAACTCTCCGCTCAGTCTGCTCGCACAAATTATATCCCCTTAAATCAACTATTTTTCACCGTTTTTACTCCTTGATCTTCCCGGAATATCCTCCCCGACATCATTTAGGATATATGGTCCTGGAATAAAGCATTCCGGTTAGTGTTGGCACATACCTGATACTAGTAGAAATTTATACTAGTATCGATACTAGTATATACTAGTATATGAAATTTAGATACTAGTATCACAGACTTTCAAAGTTGTGAAAGTAGCTTAATTCACTAGTTGAGTAGGCTGCTTAAGTAGGCTAATTTCTTTGATGTGAGTGTGCTTGTTCACCGCCGATGCTTAGTAAGCATTTTCAATTGGTCTATTGTCGCGTTTCCTCCGGACAAAACTGCTGCGTGTTTATATCAGCTGGCTCACTGTTTTATTCAAGATGGAAAATGTTAAAATCGAAGATTACCTTCACGAAAAAGATGGAAACAAAGGAAAATGTCGAACTTGTGAAAAGTCTGTCATATGGAATCGACAGAAACTTGGCAACCATAAAAGATCGGGTAACTGCCGAGGTCAACCAACAACGGAGACCAACATGTTTCGAAGTTTGGTTGAGAAGAAATGTATTGTGACTGTTTCAACACCCAATAACCCGCCAGGTAATGAAGAAAATGTGGAACCTGCACCCAAATACCCTAAATGGATTGATTCGATGACTGCAATACAGAAAGAAGAATTGGACGTCAGTTTTTCGAGGATGATTTATGACACAGCCATGCCTTTTGCGTTCGCCGAAGCACCGTCACTGAGAGATTGGGTAAGAAAACTTCGCCCTTCTTATACGCCACCTTCCCGAAAACAATTGAGCGGAGTTCTTTTGGACCGCGAATATTTGACGCTTAAGGCTGACATCGACAAAAAGTTGGCAGACGCAAAATACGTGTCCATCGTAACCGACGGCTGGTCCATCGTAACCGACGAGAGCTGCATGGGATATTATTGAAGAAAAACACCCTACCATTTTTGCGAATGGTTGTTCGGCGCACGTCCTTAACTTGTTGATTAAAGACTTTTGTTCACTTGATAGAAACTTGGTTTTTATTGAGAAAGCCGTCGAAGTTGCCAAGTATGTTCGAAACAGGCACATAGTAACAGCAGAGTTCAACAAGAACTGTGAAACATTTGGTATAACTAAGCAGCTGTGCCTTCCGGTTGAAACGCGCTGGTATTCTCAGTTCAAGTGCTTGGACAGCATCATTGCTGGAAGGAACGCGCTTTGCATGCTGGTCAGTAACGGAACACTTGATCGGTATACCAAAGACCCTGACATCAAATTTAAAGAAACTGTCATGAGTATTGAGTTCTGGACGAATGTGACCCGTATACGCTCCGCTCTTGAAATGCCTACAAACTTGTTGGGGAAACTTGAAAGTAATTCATCTGACCTCTCGGTTGTTTACTCAAGTTTCAAAAAACTGTCTGAAACTTTTTCAGTTGAAGAAACTTATCGCGAATTGGTGCTAGAGCGATGGAACTTCTTGCACACTGAATCTATGGGGTTTGCTTATCTGCTCTCCCCAAAAACACGGGGCGGTGAAGACATGATTCAAGATGACAGGAAAGATACAATCAACCAGCTGAAAAAATACATCAACGTGTTTTTCCAAGATGCTGAAAAACGAAATGCAGGTGTCAGAGAATTGACAACTTTCCTGGCAAGTTTCTCATATTCGAATAATTTGGCAGTTGAAGACATTGAAGATCATCTGTTTTGGTCCGTTTATGGAAGAATCGAGTACCCAGTACTCGCAGAAATTGCCATTCGCGTGTACCAAGTACCAACATCTTCGGCTGAGTCTGAACGCGCTTGGAGTGTTTTCAACTTAATTCACAGTGAGAGGCGAAATCGACTTTCTAACGTCCGAGTTAACAAACTTGCGTTTGTGTACATAAACCGTGCTTTCAGAGGCATTCCAGAAAACTATTCTTTTCATTTTGAGGATCAAAATGCATAACTTGATGTCTTTAATGTTTTTTTCTTCTTTTCAAGTCCAGGAAAAGTACCTACTAGTATCGATACTAGTATAAATACTAGTAGGTACTAGTACATACCAGTAGGCATTTTTCTCATACTAGTATAATGCCAACACTAATTCCGGTACAGCAAAAATTCTTTTAAAATTTTTAAAAAAAATCTATTCTTTTTAAATTAAAGTTAACGAACTAAGCTACTTACCTCTCGACAACAAATATATATTGAAACAATCTTTTCTTGAAGTGTCGAGCAGACTTTTGCTGATGCATTTCTCGCGAAAATACTCCCACTCAAGCTTCTCAATTTCTCCCCATCCGAAGCATCGCCCCATGCGCGGCATCAGAAGAACCCTTTCCTAATTAAGGTCCAGTTATAGCACTTCATAAGTTTATCCCTGAATCGAATAGACCCATGCATTCGTTCAAACTGCCCCTTTTTTTATTCCCCGCACACCTCTTGACATTGTTTCAACTGTTCTAATAACTCCCGTCTTTAACCCCCATAGGTTTGTAGCTTCAGTCGACTTAAAATTCAACAGATTTAAGACGGGGTTTGAGCATGCCGGACGCACCGCTTTAGGGCTAACATCTACAACAAAATAATGTGAGCTTACACTTCCAGTCAGTCCCTAATGAATGCCGCTGAATTTGAAAAAATTCTTAGAAGTTGAAAAAAATTTTGAGTTAGGGGCTTGACAGAGTTTATGTTTAAAACTTTTATTAACTGATTCTTTGCCGCATCCGATAATTCAGTCCCCTTTCAGTAACTTAAACACATCAAAAAGATTTTTCTCCGGGTCATTTTTACGTTTTGTTATAAAAATAACGGTGGTCGGAAATTTTGTGCTATTTGCGCAGCAAACCGATATTCTTTTTCTTGAATTAGTTTCCATGAACTATATTAGCTCACTGATTCTGGTGAGCTTTCAGATTTTCTTCCGTCGATTGAAAATGGGGAGGAACTTTGTATTCGGGCGTTTTTTTTATTTTGTTTCCTTTGCTTTTTTCCACGCAAAATTAGTTATTGAAAATCTTGGAAAACTATTGTCCAGTTTGACAATTTTACTATGACTGTCGGATATGCCTAAGTTAGGTTTTTTTTGTTCAGATCCTTCTATCATACCGCGCAGAAAAACGACACGAATTTGAAAAAACTTGTGTTTTTTAAGACTATGTTCGATGCATTCTGTGCTACTTCCATAGTAAACGGCTATTCTCGCAATTGAATTGAAAAGAAAACAATGCCTTTTCACTTTTAGTTTCGACATTTCTAATTGTATATTTCATAAACCTAATTTTGAGAAATTTAAACAGGAAACTAGGAATGAGTCAAAATAATTTGTTTTATTTTCAACACATACTTTCGGCTGCATGACACAGGCGTAGGTGATAGCAAATTTTATAAAGTTTGGTCGAAGGTCATTTAGCCGAAATATAAAATTGGAGAGAGTTTTTGCTCTTCTGTGCCCAAATTAGACATAATTAGGATTCTAGCCCACATTCTTAGGCACCGCTAGTTTTATATTAGGAGTTGGAGATTCATATTTATATGTGCAATTACTGCGGTATGTGTCTTTGGTAATCTTTTAATACCAGCTGAAAGATATTGATGACTTGAGATTGAAATTATAAAGATGTTCCACCTCTGATTATTTATCAGTTTACTATTCAGGCATAGGTAGGCGGAGAAGTGTTCCGGCTCGGAATCCATCCAAATAGTTCGAAGGCAGGCTTTTTGATTTTATTAATGAGTTACTAGACGAGTTCCTAAGTTTTAGGTTACATGTTCTGTACATGGGGGATTTAAGAAGCTGAAAAGGGTATAAATCTTATGCTTGAGAAGTGCAACTTCGTGTTTCTGCGATAAATTTTTGGTTAATCTTTTTAAAACTGGTCCTTTTTGATAAAGGGAAGTGGTCGAAAGGTGAATAGTGGAAGTGGTCGAAAGGTGACTAGTTTCGATATTTCTAATTGTAGATTTCTTAAACTTAATTTTGAGAAATTTAAACAGGAAACTAAAAATAAGTCGAAATCTTTTGTTTTAATTTCAACACATACTTCCTGGCTTTTAGTTTCAACAGCTGTCCTTGAAAATCAACTAACTTCAATCGACGCAGTAACACCATTCAACTCAGTAACAATCTTTCAACTTGAATTAACAGTCATTTTCTTAGTTTGTTTTGAGTTATCTTGCTTCAGAAGGAAATCATTGACAATTAAATTTATTCTGTGTATGTTACCATATTTTGTGTATGTTCATTCTTTCGAAGAAAGCTCGGAACGTTTATGCGGAGGTGGTTTTTTCATTCAGTCAATTTTCGACTTTTTGTTCAAGCGTTTTGTGACGGAATTTTTAACCATATGAAAGAAAGAACGAGAAAAAAATATAATTTTCACTAGTCAAAGCAAATTCAACGTGTATTTTTACAATATTCATTTTAATTTAGCCCCGCAAGTACAGCAAGCGGAGCCGGTAGGTCTTAAAATGCTTTCCCAAGTTAGCCAAGTTTTTTTATTGTTTTGTGTCTGAAAACGCGCTAGCCGTAGGCATCTTAATTCGGTTTTTATAAATTTCTTGAACTTGTTAACTTTTATCTTGCTGCTTCTTGTAAGTGTGATTTGTTCCTAGTCTCCATAACACCAATAGAACTTGTTGAAGGCTTTTTTTTGGATGGAAGACGCGAAAAGATTTCGTTGTCTGGAGCTCAAATGTAAAAAGAAAATCATCTGTGATCTTTTTTGCGTTTTATGGGAATTGGAAAATTCCCAAATTTGGCTAATTTGGTATTAATAATGCGCGATTCTGATAAATTGCGTAAGCAGCGGATTGAATCGTTCAACATTGAATTGATGCAAGTCATTTGGTCACATTTTGAAGGCTACGAGACGCTAAATGCTCCTTGGAACTTGTCCAATGTTCAGGTGGAAAAAAAGTTTTTCTTTCAATTGTTATCGGTTCCAGTGGAAAATTTTTTTCTCTTATTTGTGATCATTTTTTCAGCCAAAAACTTTCAAAAATGGCCTTAAATATAGTTGGAATATTCAGGGCTTCGCCCTGAAATACGAGGAGTCTTGTTGTTGATTTAATTGAAGTATGTTGAAGTTGAAACGTTTTTGCTGAAATTTGATGATGTCATTATTGAAATTGGAAGCACGGAAGTTGACTTGTTGAAATTAAAGTTAAGTTTGTTAAGATGTATAAACAGGAATATTGAAATTAACTGAGAGAAGATGGGAAATTTAGCGCCATCTGCATGATGCATTCCGCTGAATCTGCTGTTTACTTCAAGCTAAAATTAGCACCAGATCCTTTGCCGATCGATCACTATGCGGAGAAATTTCCTGTTGTTTATCTCAATTGCGGCCCAACGGTTAATTCGTTTGTTCTAACGTGAAAAGCCAACACAGGCGTAGGTGATAGAAATTTTTATAGAGTTTGGTCGAATGTCATGTAGCCGAAATATGAATTGGAGAGAATTCTTGCTCTTCGGTGCCCAAATTAGACCTAATTAGGATTCTAGCCCACATTCTTAGGCACCGCTAGTTTTATATTAGGAGTTGAAGTTTTACAACCTAAGTTTCATATTTATATGTGCAGTTGCTGCGGTATGTGTCTTTGGTAATATTTTAATACCAGCTGAAAGATATTGATGACTTGAGATTGAAGTTATAAAGATGTTCTACCTCTGATTATTTATCAGTTTACTATTCAGGCATAGGTAGGCGGAGAACTGTTCCGGCTCGGAATCCATCCAAATAGTTCGAAGGCAGGCTCTTTGATTTTATTAATGAGTTACTAGACGAGTTACTAGATTGTACGTTACATGTTCTGTACATTGCGTATGGGGGGATTTAAAAAGCTGGAAAAGGGTATAAAATTTTGGCCTCACGAGTTTGGCTTCACGTCTTCTTAGCTTGAGAAGTGCAACTTTGCGTTTCTGTTATAAATTTTTTTGGTAAATAATTATAAAACTGGTCCTTTTTTGATAAAGGGAAGTGGTCGAAAGGTGTCTAGTGGATCTTTCTCCTAATGCAAAGGTTGGTGGTTCGAGGCCTGCCATTATTAGAGCTCTTGCTCTAATACCGCTGACCATTTTCATTGTGGATGAAGGACAGTCATATCATAATAACATTAGTTATGTTTTCTGAAAAGTGTTGTATAATAATCTTAGTTTTAGTACTAAAAATGTTGATATTTGCCGTTTCAGAACACGGAGACGTGTGCAGTACAATGCTGGGTCTGTTCATCGGCGCAGCTGCCGCTTTCTACCTCTCGGGACACCCTTCCAAACTGCTTTCAACAGTGACCCTAGCTCTTCTC
Source organism: Symsagittifera roscoffensis (assembly GCF_963678635.1). Lineage (NCBI taxonomy): Eukaryota > Metazoa > Xenacoelomorpha > Acoela > Convolutidae > Symsagittifera > Symsagittifera roscoffensis. The sequence goes on along the minus strand of NC_087067.1, from coordinate 25,042,658 downwards.
ATTCCATACTACATCGTGTCCTGGAACATACCATACTGGCAGAGACATCATAAAACCCAGTATTGGTACTGCATCCGAAACATTTTAGACGACTCCTGTTTTCTATCTTGTCTTTCTTTCTATATGTTCATGTTTCGATAATCTCATCTCTTAATTTTTGGATCAACCGCGATTGGCTTGTTGTTAGCTGCAATTGGTTTTTAAACACTGATTTCAACAGTATTCAGTTGAGCTGATTACCTGTGAGCATATCTGATTACCTTTGAAAGATTTCGAAGCTTTTGAACTGATTTTGAAGTTCCGAGGCCTCAGAGTTTTCTTTAGATTTAAAAGAGAAAAAGACAACCCATTGGCTAGCATGGTTTCTGAATTATTTCAAACTTCCCAGTCATGACTGGTTTAATTTGAAAATTGAAGTCTTCATCCTGAGAGTATTTAAGTGAAAAGACACCACATGTGATGGCATGTTTTATGATTTACTTCATAGTTCTTAGTCCTGAGAGCCTTAATGAAACCTAAAGTTAAAAAGACACCTCATAGGATAGCATGAAAATGAAGTGTGCCTTCAGTCTTCATTAAACCTCGTAAAATAATTATAAGATGGCCTTAATTTAAAAAGAAAAGATTTTTAGACTGACAGGCTAATTCCAAGGATCAGAAATTTTCCATAGGATTTGACATATATGGCCTTTTGTCGTTGTGAAATTGAGTCATTTATACCTAATTGGCTTGATACCTATTTGGCTGTCAGTTAGGTGGCGGAAACTTGAAATGCAGCAAATTTGGGCATTTCCCCAATTCATACTTTTTGTCATTTGATTACATAAGCTGCAAGGAGAGTAATGGGAGAAAAATGACTTTGAAGTCGTCTGCATAACCAAATGATATCTTTGGCGTGACTGATTGAAGGAGATCGTTCACGTATATTAGGAACATGAGTGGGCCGAGTATAGAACCCTGCGTTACTCCGCTTGTGACAGGCGTGATTGGGGATCTGTTTCGGTTGATTTTGACACATTGTTTTCTTGATGTCAAGTAGCTGGCCAACAGCTGTAGGATCTTCCCTCCAATTCCTGTCTCTGCGATTTCTGATATAAGTGATTGATATGGGACCTTGTCGAAGGGTTTACTGAAATCTATGTATAGCACCCGTAAGTTCGAGTTTTCTTTAATGTCTGTTTTCAGCAGCAGCTGTAAAATGGCTGACCTGTTCTTTCTGAAGCTGAACTGGGCTGGGGGTGTAATTCCGTTTCGATTTCTGGGTATAGTCGGTCGAACAATCTTTTTTTCAAATACTTTGGATACATTTGCCAGAAGGCTAATTGTTATGTATCGAGATATGTCCTCCTTGCTGGTTGCTTTAAAAACTGGGGTTATTTCACTTTTTCCCAGAGGCGTGGGAAAAAGCCTTTATTAATGCAGGTTTGAAAGATGAGTTTTGGTGACTTTGCGAGTGAAGTAGCGTGTTTTAGGATGATTTTTCTTACGTTGTCTCTTCCGCATGCTTTATTTGTTTTCAGAGTTTGTAGGCATTGGGTGATCTCTTCCTCGGTTATTGCCATCTAGTTTATTTCTGATTGAATGTATATTTGTTCGCCAGTTATTTCTTGGAATAAAACTTGGGTGAAGAAATTGTTGCTTTTTTGCTCACTGCTTACGGCTTTTTCGTTTACACCTGAAGATTGTTTGAGGAACCTGTCGTCAGGTAGGGGATGTTTTTTGTGAATCGACTGTAAGTACTTTTGAAGAGCAGACATACGACGGCTTTCGAATACTACTGCTTCAAATTTTGCCTGGTCCTTTTTGATTTCATTGTTTAAAATTTTTTCTGCTTTTTTGATTTTGAGGAGTAGGAAGAGTGAGTTTGCTTTTGCGTACTTCCGTTTCCTTGTCGCGACTGTTCTCATTTGATGTGAAGTTGGGGGTCCAATCCAGAGCGGGATCCCCGACCTGTGTTTGGTGACTCTTGGTATACTTTCGTCCATGATGTTCTCCAGCCATTTATACCACTGAAGCAGGAGGACGTCTGTTTTGCTGTAACAGTAAGTTTTAAAAGGTTGGCTGACGATTTAATTGTTGAAATTGTCCCAATCGGTTTTGCGCTTTGCACGTTTAGATGTTGGGGGTATTGTTCTGCTCGACGCTGGAAAGGACAGGTTTGTTTTGTATGCATGGTGATTTGAGGAGTTTTTCCATTTGAGGAGTATTGGACTTCTATTCCTGGGTCAGTAGTCGAACTACTTTGGGTCTGATACAAGGAATACATCAAAAGGTTTGGGTCTGATGCAAGGAATACATCAAGACTTCTGCCGTCCGAACATCTTCTAACATTTTCAATTCTAACGCTCTCTGAATTCGAAAAACTCATTCCAATCTTGCCAGAAACACTTGCACTGGCACAAATGAAACAACCCGATGATGTTGAATTGGGAATTAACGAATTAATCGAAGGGAAGACGAGCATGCCGTCCGCTTCACAGCTGAAACCACCGCCCGAGTATGAAAAATTTTGGTTCCCAACGCCTGAAACTTGCCCAAACCCTGGATCACTTCCCACCATTCAGCGGGAAATTTATGACCATATCCTGCATTTCCAAAGCCAAATTGAACCAAAAAATAACCTTCAAGATCGTTTGACCTTTTTAAAGAATTTCGAGTGGGAAAATTCAGTTTTGACGAAAGATCAAAGGTCAGAAGTAGTGGAGCGTTTACTTATCGAATATTCTGACATATTTGCAAAACACAGATTTGACGTAGGCTATAACTCGAATTTAAAGGTAAAGCCTTCACCAGAACATCAACGACCCATATATACACAAGGACCACCCACACCAATTCACTTACGAAAGGCATTAACAGTGGAGCTCGCCTTGATGCACTACTTCGGACTGATAACAACGCTATCGCATTCCAAATACAGCAGTCCACTATTTGCACATAGAAAACCTTCAGGTAAATTAAGGATGTTGATTGACCTCAGGCGAATCAATCACTCAATCAAGACTGATTATATCAACAGTAAGTTTCCAATTTCAAACATGACCGATGCATCCAATCACTTCGCCGGAAAGAGTTTGTTTACCAAATTGGATTGTTCTCGGACTTATCACTGTGTGCAAATGGCAGATGACCTGTCAGTGCAAATTTTGGCATTTAATTTCCGGTCACAAACCTACGCATATAAATGCTTAGCTCAAGGGATCAGTAAATCTGTCACGGGACTTAGTTGATTTATACGCCACTACCTTGATCCATGCGTAGCAGCTGACTTATGTACCCAGTTCATGGATGATATAGGCAGTGCTGTGAACAACCTTCAGGAACTAACCCCGATACTTCAAAAAATCTTTGAATGTATACGCAGATCAGGTCTAAAACTTTCACCGAAGAAATGTGAAATAAGAACCCAAAGAATGAAGTTCTTTAGTAACACCAAAGGGAATTTCCCCCGAGAAAGTAAAAATCTCTGCATTCCTAGATAAAATCAAAATGCCTCAGACAATCAAACAATTAAAAAAGACTTATGGGATTCGTTCAGTTCTTTAGGAACTACATGCCCAGTCTAGGTGAGAAACTCATACCTTTCTATCGGCTGCTAAAGAAATCGATAGACTTTGAAATACTCGCGGAGCATTACAAAAGTCTTGAGGTACTCAAAAAAGACTTAATACAAGCAACCAACTTGACACTCAGACTACCAAAACTAGGACTACAATATGTCATACTTTGCGATGCTAGCTACCATGGGACGGGATTTGTGCTAATGGTGGAAGATTACATCAAAACTGACAATAAAGGTGACAAAGACGGTTGCACCAGTGTCATTTGGTTCCCGGCTGTTTAATCCAGCACAACTGAACTTTTCAATATAATATAAAGAATTTCTAGCATTGTATTTTGCGCTTGATCACTTTTCGCACTACATCTGGGGATCAGTCGAACCAGTGATCGTGTTGACCGATAATAGAAGCCCTACTCCGTTTTTTCAGGCGAAAACAATACCTCCATCAGTATGGAACTTTCTCGACAGAGTTCTATCTTTCAACATCATAATAGCGCACATACCGGGAACATCAAACTATGCAGCTGACGTCTTGTCCAGGATGCAAACGGACTCATCGGCCTCACTTTCACTAAAGTTAACAGATAAAGTACCAGTTCGAGAAATATATATCGACTCAACTGCTAGAGTACCGGATGCTTTGCTCAACCAGGTCCAAGCAATAGAAGATGCATTCTCTACTATCGAGGAAATCGACGACAATCTTATTGCTAATTTGCAAAGATTAGGACTCTACCAGGCATATTTGGAAAATCAAATCGGCAAAAATGGCAACGAAGTGTTAAAACCGAAATCATTGGTTCACCTTATTCGGAAAACAGTAAATGCAGTAGAATATCCAGACCCCGCTGAGCTTTACAACGACTTACGTTTAAATAGTGAACCGCTGGACCTAAAGGCTGAACAACAGAAAGATCCGGACATCTTACGTATGCAAATAGCCGCCTAAAGAAGTACGCAAAACAATTCAACCGACTCATAATTGAAGACGAGATTTTGTTTCGCAACTTCTACGATGACACAGGTAACATCAAGCACAAGCAGTGTTGTTTGCCGAAACACTTGTGGAATGAAGTCATGTACCGAATCCATAACTCACCGACAGGGGGACATATCGGGATGACCCGAACAAATGAAGAATTCAGGAAGCGATTTTACTTTCCAGGCTTTACGGAGGTTCTGGTAAATACCATTAAAAATGCCTGCAGCCCAAGAATGCGTCTAACAAACATCAAACTCCACGACTTCAACCACTTTCCTCACTGCAATCATTCCCAGGAGACATGATGCAGATAGATATAGTCGGACCATTCAAGTCGCCGGTGTATAAATTCGTACTCTCGGGAATAGACGTTCTTTCAAAATACCTCTTCGCTGCACCATTGACAAACGCAAGCGCTGAATCGGTTGCAAGAGAACTAACAAAAATGTTCTTTGTGCGCAGTTACGTCCCTAAACAATTTTTGTCCGACCTTGGCAGTGTTTTCAGGTCGAAACTGATACACGAGCTCACCAATCTGCTCGACATTAAAATTGGGCATGCAACATTAAAGCACCCTCAAATTATTGGACTAGTTGAGAGATCGCATGGAGTATTTAAAAGGATCCTCAAACTCAATACAGATGGACAATGGGCCAACTGGCACAAATATGTACCGCTTGCGACATTCATCCATAATACATCTTACTATTCATCCATCGGATGTTGTCCCAGTACCATCTTCCATGGAAGAGAGCCTATCAAACAACTGGATCTACGCTTCTCCACAAAAGTGCTTGAAATAGCAACGGCTGAAGCAGATTTTGTGACAACACTATAGGATGCCATGCTGGAGAAATTTAAAGAAAATAAAGATAACGTTGCCTCGTATCAGCAATATCGAAGATATTACGACATGAAAGCATTTGCACAACCACTACCACTTCACTCGTTCTGTATGCTCTTAAATCCGTTTTTAACAAACTAATCGGATAGCAGAAACAAGTCTCTTCAAATCTGGATCCCGTTGTACAGAGTGGAAAAAGTACTCACTAATAGTAACTACATAATTAGCAAAGTCGGAACCAACTATACGCAGTGTGTACATCGAATTCGTCTCCGTGCAGTCCAATTTCAGTATCCACTAGAAGATATTGAACAAATTGACCGAAAGAATTTGTGGTGGATCCTTCATTGGGTAGATACCGAAGCGAACCAGGATTGTTCGATGATTACTTGCCCAAATTATTGGAAGACATTCAGCCGTAGACGGACAACGATGAAACACATGATGAAGCACCCGCGACAATAAGACTATCTATACCGATTGGCGGACCGCCCGCACCAATGGTGACGCCTTTATCACCACCGCTACCGCCACCAGCAGTACCACGAGTGCCTATGCCGGAACCAGTCCTCGAGCAACCAGCAATACCATTAGTAGAACGAAATGACGACCCCGACCGCAATGAACCAATCGTTAACGCACCAGTAGGAGATCAACGCAAGGTCGAACTAGATGGAAATGGATTTAACCTGGACCGTCTTTTTCAAGAGCAAGCACCACGAACAAAACGAAAAGCAGCAGCCGAAGCACGAGACCGAATATACGGCCAACTTCGATTCAGTGACGATATCCAATACCACCCAATACCAGCAGACGAAAACAACCGAGAAGATATAGCATGTTAACAATTGACGGGCACGAAGTAGCTCCAGTTACATTCAGCCCGCGATCAACGCCGGAAAAAAATACTGAAAAAAAACAAGAAAAAGTAAAAATTGCTAACAATGACCAAAACTTATCGACTGAAAAAAAAGCTGATTTAAGATCTAGCGCACAACGTGCTAAAAATATGATACGAAGCAATATTGCTAACGATGGCGCAGGACCAAGTAACTCGAACATCAACGCAATTTCGGAGGAACCGAAAATAGTTTTCGGTACCGGAAATAATCTAAATTTTCCCGGTTCTATTGCACATTGTGTTTCGAGTGACTTTCAAATGAGTAAAAGAGTAGCTCGTCAAATCAGAGACGCTTACCCTGAACTTTAGCCAACGCTACAGGCTATCGAAACACCTCAAGTCGGAGCCTCAGTCTCAATGTACATTCCCTCAAAAAACATCAAATTTCAATTTAGTCACAAAATCGCCATATTTCGAAAAACTGTCTTACTATGGCCTTACACGCAGCCTCCGCTTCATGAAAAAGCAGCTAATCGCGCAAGGTAGGCTGTGGACTTGACAAACTACGCGAACATTCAGTTTACAACATCCTTTTTGATATTTTTTTCAAATCGAACATCAACGTCTTTATCTACGTAAAACAAAATAACCTCATACACACCATGTGCGAATAAAATTGGCTCCCGGCCCATTATCCATCACTACTACACCAATGATGAACAAACACGAAGTCGGCTCACTAGTAGATGTCAACTTCCCATAGATCTCGAAAGTTGCACCAAATCCCCATGTACTAAGATTAGGGATAAAACACTTTTGGGACCCCCAAGTGCAAAAAGATTCAGAATCCGAAAATTTCAACACGGATCACCTTCATAGCACCCATAGGTCATGTCTACGAAGTCGGCTCACTAGGAATTGTCAACTTCCCATAGATCTCGAAAATTGCAACAAATCCCCATGTAATAAGATTAGGGATAAAACACTTTCGGTACCCCAAGTGCAAAAAGATTCAGAATCCAAAAATTTCAACACGGATCACCTTCATAGCAGCCATCGGCCATGTGTACGACGTCAGCTTACTAAGAGGTCACTACATCACTAGAATCGACTAAGTATTACACTCGAGCTCCTATTAGAATGAGCCCGATACACATTAAGAAAAACAATCGTAGGATTGAATACAACAATGAACTCGGTTATACAAAATTTTATACATCAACAATAATAAAGTTATGCAATTATGCACTCAGAATCATAGCTCCAAGTCTATGAATGCAGGACCATTACTGACTTCTTCGTATCTCCTTCTTCCTACGGGCAGAAAGTTAACAATAGATGGCCAAACTTCCTCAAATATTTTCTTTGGTACTCTAAGGCCAATCGTCAGCAGCGACGAACAACCAGACACGTTGCCAAGGGTAACCACGCAGTGAATCTACCCGTAGGGAAGATACACCGAGTCGGCGACTTCTTGTGTGCAGCCGACTAAATTCGGCCTATGCTCTAATATACACTCAATGAAAAAGCAGGAGTTGCGTAATGGGCCTCCAGCTGTCGGCAAAACTTACCGGGCCGTATGAAAAACCAGACCTTTTCACCACAGCCATAGAGTGTTATTAGGCTATCTAGCGTCTCGTCAAAATCGGTATGAAAACGACTAAAGTTTTCTCCTTCGGTGACCATAAGGTACCCGAACGCCTGATCGGAAACCTGCGCATTGACAGGAGCCCAAAAGTTCAAAAAATCACGCTTTTGCAGCTTCCTTTGGAAAGAGACCCATATGAGTTTTAGCACCCATGGGCCCAGCGCGAGTATCCTCCACGTCGAAAATCCGTAGGGCTCGGTCTGCTTACACCAGTCCATCGAGTAATCGCTAAAAAGATAAAGTAATGAAACTCAATCAGATCTAAACAAAAATGAGCCCCGATTCTTCCTATTTACCCGACGGTTTTTATCCTTGTCCTCTACAGCAACGTAGCTGCGAAGGAGGGCGGGCTCTTCACGATTGAGGCCATTAAGTGCCTCAAGCGTAACAACTTGAGGAATGCCACAATCAACTCAGCGATCGAATGAATGTCGCTTCTACTACGCATTCCAACTGACCTCGTCTTTAGCTTCGAAGCGAAGTTATCAGTTTCATCTCTATAGCGTTTCATAGCTGAACTGAAAATCAAAAGCTTATTCAATCAAAAAAAATCAATGAACTAAGAAAAACAAAGCAGGCTATTAGGAAAGAACCTCACGACGCACAAAGCCCAAACATAACTAGTAGACGTTTCTTCACATCAGGGTCGTATTTCCCGCAGGAAAACTCGCAACGTGAAAAATTGTTCGCTTTAAGAAAAAAGGAAGAAGCAGAATATACGCAGAAATCTAGTTCAACAAGGAACAAGTAGTATCCACAACTATCTGAACGGACGACTATGAATGCAGTTGGATGATAAATAATGTATTTTACCGAAAAATCCCGGTATCTAAATCAACAACAAAAAATTAGTTGAGCACTCACCAAGAATCCTATGGAAAAACTGAGAAGGAAATGAAGTCAACATAATTCTAAAGCTAAAAGTCAGTTCAGTCAATTGATCTAAAAGAAAAGTTTTCTAAAACAAAGTTCAGTCACCGCTATTTTCGCATCATCTCCACGCGGCCGCACACAACACCAGACAAAGTGGCAATATGATCGCCAACAATTACAACAGGGGCACGCCGTCCTCTGAAGACTCCCCCGGGAGCGGCGGGCAGAGAGAGGACCTCTCAGTTCACGAATGCCCCCCCGCCAACTTCAATAAAACTCCCATTGCGGCAGCAAAACAAAACAAACTTGCCCCAAGGCAAAGGGGAGCACATTTTGAACTAGAAAACTTATTACTCATTCTACTCAGTTAGTCTCAGAAGCACTAGTCGCTAGTCTACCTACTACTCCAACTGAAAAGAAAACAAAATTTTCAAAGCTAAAACAAACACATCTAGTTATTACAACCTACTTGTTTGATGGTTAAAGTCTCTCGATTATTCTGCCCCGATCTTTATAGATTATCAAACTCTACTTTCTACTGTTATTCGGCGTTTTTTAAAATTTTATCAGAACTTATTCCGTCGCCATGAAAACGCGTCTATAAAAGAAAAAATGATTAAATCATCTGAATATATACAGAAAGAAGTTTTACCAAAGGACAAAGTCTTTTTTGCCCCACAACTCTCTCTCCTTGGCTTCCTCTGGGAGCCACAACCTCACATCGGCCGAAGGAACGTCAAAAGAGATCTGCATGACAGAGATCGCCTTAGAGAGAAGCACAACCACTGCGGGATCATCCAGTGCATGCAGATATTCTGGCAACTTGGGGAGCAAATATCCCTTGCACAGCATGCCGGTCGGCAGTATCGCGACCCAACCCTGCCTCTCAATTTTTACGGCCACGTTGTAGATGGTCGTCTTAGCCGCCGTATCCGCGAGACTAGCCACAACCAACAACTGTGTCACGGGAGATCCACGCCACTTAAATAAGGGTACATATGGGAGGTCAATCACGCGGATGAACATTTTCAATTATTGCTGTAAGTTTAGATTACTGAAGAAAACGACTATAATTCGGACAATAAACCTTGATTCCACAAATAAGTTACATGTACAAATCACGCCAAGAGTAATTAAATCAACGACCTTCCAGAACAAACAATACGACAGCCTCACTGATATCAAACGTTTGCAGCCAAATAAGCTATGCCAACCTCGAAGTGCATCACCACTCTGCAAATAAAGGCCAAACCATTACAAGACACCTTGACGCCTAAATCGCGCAAGTAAACGCAAGTGATTGACATTTCCGATAAGATAAGAGCTGACACATCGCACCAAGAAAACGAAACAACACTCACCAATATTTCCTCTGGAATAAAGCAACTAAACGAAACCATGAGAATCCTCCTGGTTTTACTGCAAATCAGCCAAGTGATCTCGTCATACGACGACGCACTTTCATCTGGAATCTTGTTCCACAAAGAGAAAAAATTTTTATTGGCGGAAAAATTTGTTAACGTTCAATTTCTTGTAGCGTTCCCGAAGTTTTCTCAATGAAAACAGAGATGAACCAACTTCTCGACAAACTTTCAGAACAGTGGAGAACACCGTCTATCGAATGTCCACTCGATTTTTCAACTGGATCGTCCAACTAATCGAACACAAGGTACAGTCCGCAAAAAAAGAAGTCGATCAAATCAGAATTGACACATCCCGATTTCTTAATAAAAACCCCATTGAAACGGAACGCACGCGTAGGGCAGCTCCAATAATAGCCGCAGCGGCTATCGCCGGCATCGGACTTTTTGGCTCTGGCATCCTGATGGGAAATTCAGACAGCTATGGGGATTTTTGGTTCGTGTCGAGACAAAGCGCGAGCTAACGCAAAAAATAATGAATAATTAGGAGAATATTCGATGGCTTTAACTGATTACGTGTCTGAAATTGAGACCTCATCCAACGAAATGTTTTTTGCCATCTCGAACGACTTAGCAAAAATCAAAGCCATCCAGGAACAAACAATCGAAAACCAGAATAAGAACTGGAAGGTTACTAGGCGCAGTTTGAAGCAATACAAGGTAATTTCCATTTACTACGGGATTGCACACAAACTTTGTTCGCAAGTCAACAGCTGAACTTTAATTATGATACAGCATCATCATTACTTGCCGTTATCCATGCAGACATAACGAGCTACAAAGCTGCCTTGTACGCTTTCAAAACGAATTTGCTGAACTCGATCCCAACACTATTAGACAAGAGACTTCCCATTTCTCTCGTGCCTCGAGAATCTTTGCTGGCTGTCATTGATGCTGTCTACAAAAGTCAAAAAAATGAGGATCACCGGCTAACACAGGCGATACCACCAAGCGCTGTACACTCGTATTACGATGCCAAACTGCGCGATGTAACAACTATAGATGAAGGCCTACTATTGAATTTGGCGATACCATACGCCTCAAGTCAAACAGCATTTCAATTATACCGAGCGCAAATTGTTCCAATGCCACAACCGGATCCAACCGAAGCTATAATATGGGTCACTGAAGTTCCCTACCTAGCAATTTCGGAAGAGTCGATAGGAACAACAGTATTGACTGAAGAAAAATATTCGAAATGCCTCGGAACAACAACATGCCGAATATGCCACCAAACAATGGAGACACACCTTGGACAGTCTTCATGCCTTGCCACGCTATATTTCCATTCGGCAATAACAGCTTTGACGGTATGCGAGACTGAAAAGATCCTGCTTGCAACACCAGAAAAGGCCACGAATTTAGTTTATGGAATCTGGCTCATAACCTGAGCTAGCGCTGCATTTTCACTCAGGGAGTACAGCTTAGACGAAGTCAACACCCACAGAAGAGAAGAACATGCAGGCTGCAACATTTGCTTGATAACTCTAGTCTGTGGAACGCAGTTAATAAGCAAATATATAAAGATAAGACGAGACCTTGATAGCTGCGATGAAATACCTGCAAAGCGTATTGCCGTAAACTTGCCGGATCCTTTATCACATCTCCTATCTGAGCAACCAGAATTATGGGAACTACCATGCTTCGAGTCGAAGACGGACGCAGGAGTGAAACTGCTCCGCGATGTCAAAGCAAAGCTGATCGATAGTCCACAACTGACAAAAAATTGAATAACTTGATGACACAGCAAGACCAATTGCACACGACATGAAGTTATTCAAACCAACTCTTGTGGATAAAATGGAACAGTACGTCCCATTGAGGCTGTCTCTAATTCTTACAATAAAAGTGTTTTTTGGAAACCTTCTTTTGCATGCGCTAGCTATGTATTTATACCACCGCTTCGCAATATTCAGAAGATTGACCCCGAAGTTCCTTAAATCATCGGATGGACGAATCGAATTGAAACCTGTTCTATCTGTGACAGCTTCAGACAAACAAGAATTTCAACAACAGGGATGAGATGGACGCGTGTAAAACTTCGAGCATGCAATCGAGACGAACATCATACTGTTCCTCTGTTCAATTAGCAAATGGACCTGAAGCTGAAAAGGAACAGGAGAATTGAGCTTCAAACGGAAAAAGAGAAATGAGAGAACCGTCTAAACCAGTTTAAATTGCCTCTCATTTACCAAAATTGTCATCACCAAATGTTTAATTTTCATGACTGACAAAGTGGCTCAACAAAAAGAATCATTAACTGAATATATTTATTTTGTCTGACTATTGAAGTCAAACATTTACCCTTTCGTTGTAAACGCTCTATTTAAATTTAGCAGTACTTAGTTGCTTTAAATTATGTTAAAATATGTGAAACCGCTTAAATTTGCGCCGTATAATTATCCCCTAACTTCTAAATGATAATGGGACATTCATTTGCGTAAATCAGAGTTCCTAAATTGAAGATAATCAACTGTCAACAGAAAATTTGAACGGACCAAAGTGTTCTCGCACACTTTGGTCCGTTCAAATTATCTGTTGAACGGACCAAAGTGTGCCGCACTCTCGTGTATCCTGTAAGACCTTACAAAAACCTGCTTCAATATCTGTAAATTATCGGCAATTCAACAGATAATATATAGAATAAGTAATATCGGTTAAACATTTTTCGGTTAACATTTTTAGCAATACGGTTTCCAACCATCTCAAAAATCTATAAACATTTTGATGGCAAACTGACCTTAATTGGACAAACCAGAAGTTTTCAAGGCCTTTTGTCTAAAAAAATCTAATTTTAGCTTTTTCACTTTCGCGCTATAATGACGTCATTAATTTAAGATTAATTTAAGCGCGAACATCCGTAGATGATTGTTATCCACGAGGGATAGGACCAACATACGAGCTGTACAGCTCATCACGGCGAACCGCTGTTGTGCCCCTGCTTAAGAACTACATGCTTTTTTTTGGTTATTTTTCTGGGCTGGGTAATGTTGCCTCAGCCTCAAGCAACGAGCACGGATCATGGTGGGCCTCGAACATCCGACCTTTCGATTGAGAGGTGGAGACGTAACCACTTCACCACTGCTCCCCAAAGTCCAGACAAAGGTGAATATAATAATACACAAGCTGCAGGTGGACTCTATCGACTTGTTTAGCATTGTACGATTCTTGACCGGCATCTCCTCTTCTTAACGGCCGCATTTCACTGGATATGGCATTGATGTCTCCACTGACGCGTAACATCACCCGTGCCCACTCTGGATTGAAATTCCATTCAGGTAGAGATGTTGGAGCATCTGGTAGTGGTATATTGACATCCTCCTCCTCCGCTACACTCTGTACCTGCTGGCAATATGTTAACAGCTTCTCACGATTGAACAGTAGGTCAGGATTTGTTTCCAGATTTTTCCAGCCACAGTTCTGTTCTTCTGTTCCTCTACTCTTGCCGACATTGCGTTTAAGGTGCGTGAAATACGACCACGGATACGTGTACATGAAACTTGAGGAGTTTTTCTTCTCTGTATGGTAATCCGACAAGAACTGGTAATCCAACGGATCGACTGCAGCCGCCCTACGGTCAATTATAGACATGAGGCACACCACGGTGTGAAGCGAAGTTTGAGGTGGAATATCCCGGAAAATATCCATCAGACATTCCGTGAACCCAGCGTCTTGAACAACGACTGGAGTAGAGGACATTTGAGCTTGGGGTTGGTGAAGGTCGACTAAATGCAGACACCATGGGAGAACATTTCTTATTACTGCCGGTGCTACTTGTAGTTTCTGCTTCTTACTCTTCGTCGGCACTGGTGACCGTCTTCTTTTCTGCCCTGCCACTGATCCACTTGCAGTTGAAGTGTTCTTCGTGTTCTCGTTGTCGGCTGTCAACTTATCCAGTGTCAACGTCACGTTCGCGGTTTTCGACTTCGTGTCATCGTCTTTCAACTTCTCGTTATCGGCTGTCAACTTCTCCTTATCGGCTGTCAACTTCTTGTTATCGTCTTTCAACTTCTCGTTATCGGCTGTCAACTTCTTGTTATCGTCTTTCAACTTCTCGTTATCGTCTTTCAACTTCTGCAAGTTCGGGTCTGGCTGGCTGATCTCAATCGCTGCGTCTGGCTCAGGCATTTCGTCATCATCTTCCTCCTCCTCAGACGTTTCTCCTCTCTCAACATTAGTAGTGTGATTCTGATGCTCATTATCAGTCTCAATGGTTGGAGTCACTATGCGGCCTGTCCAAACGGTAGACCAATTATTATTGTTGTACACCTCCATACCGCCATGCACGTCATAGTTCAGACCCAGTTTGCTGGTTGCCAATGGCTTGCCTGACACGTCTTCTCCTTTCTTGTCCTTCTCCTTTCTGTAGAGACAATCCAACCGTTCATCCTTATGACGCTTTTTAGTCAGATAGTTCAACCTCTCGTCGGGGGTCGGGCACCTCGCGTTGTGCCACTCTACCAGAACGTGAGGAACCAACTTTCCTCTCGGATTCGCGTAATATTGAATATAGCAATTGGAGAGGTGCTTTGTAGGTGCTCCTGCTTTGTAGGCACTGAATTGTGTATAGGCAACCTTCTGGATATGGGAAATCCAGTACACCACATCAGCACAGGCAATTGAGTTGGCGATTGGACGGTTGTTTAGGGGTAGTTTTCCCCCTCGAGCAAGTCGCCCATCTCCAAACACCCCATATGTCGATGGGAGGTATTGACAATTTAACTGCGAAACTTCTGCTGAGGGTAGCGAGGATCCGGACCCGCCGGAAAGCTCTGCTTCTTCCTCATCGTCGGGTATTTCGGCCATTACAAAAGTTAATTTAGTTGATTCGTGGAATGTGTGTTCTGGAATTGGAGGTAGGTTTTTTCGTCTACGACGGTACATTGTTATTTGTTATAATGAATTTCAGTTTCACTGAAATTCTGCTTCAAATTTGGTAATTTGACATAATTTTAAGCCAAACTTACGTTAATTTAGTTAGTCCACTAGGTTAAGTTAATCCACTAGTTAATCCACTAGTGAAACCACTACTGATTATTAATAACTTGTTTTAGGTTAATAACTTGTTCTAATCCTGTCCGAAATGTATATCTATGGGATCCATATCTTGCATGATAGTAAAAATCACATTTCTTGACTATCAAGCAAGAATATTTTCTCTTATACCGATTTTTGGAGATTTAACCCTTCTAGAACTTTGTTGTATTGTTTAAGAGGCTACTTGTGTTATAATTTTCTCATCTATTAACAAAGTAGTTGCAGTGTAATTCTAGAGATTAATTTTAAAAAAGTCAAAATGACCCATTTTTGGGGTATATTTTTGGCTGAGAGTTTCGGAGAAAAAATTGCACCATATTAATTCTAAGCAACTTTTGTTCTCTTCACTTTTGGTCTAACTTAACCCAATTTGAGAAAATTGTGTTTGAAATTTCAACATCTGTTTGTTTTGTCCGGTTAATTTAAATCAGCACTGTATTAAAAGCATTTAATTATATTGCCTCTTAGATGATCCCATATGGATGATCCCAAATCCGTTCTCTAAGATCCTTTATGGTAATCACCTCTATACCGATTCCCATCTCATTTCGCCTCGTGTACACTTTAATGAACAATTAGGTTGAAAAAAGTTGTCATAATTTTTACACTCACCTTTAAATAACTACACAACTTGGGGATTCTATTTAGTCATGTCCTAAATTTTTTCAAATTCCCAAGATTTCTAATTTTTGAGGCCTGAAATTTTAAAATTCTGAACTGTTAGTACGAACTTAAGTTTCATATTCAAACAAAAACTAACGTAAAAGAAATGAAGAATTTCATGTAATCCCTAAAAATTTTACTAAGGCGTGCGCTTCTATTGCATCGAGTCTGAGTTCAACGCCAGGTTCGTGATGTTGGGCGGTTGATCTGAAAATTATAGAGCAGTTGCTATACTGAACCAATCATTCTATTAAATGTATATCTAAATTTGTTTTCATTGCAGTAATTGCTCTCAGATTGCTTTTATTGGTGTTCTGCTTTATTTTGGTTAATTGAGTTTTCTCGTATGTGTTTTTAGTAGCGCTGAAAAGTAGACTAAGTAGCACTCATAGAAGAGATGCCTCCGGACAGTTCCAAGGAGGTGTCGTGCATGTGTAAGCTGTGTCATCGAGGTCATTTGTGCAGCTTAAAATTTGGTGCACCTTGTCTGAGCTTTCAAAGTGAAATAACTGATTCTTTTTTTTTCTTACAGTTTTTTCTACATTTTGATTTTGGTTGAATAGTTTACATGTTTGGTCCCGTGACAAAACTAGTTTAGTTGATGGGTCCTGCCTATTATCTTAAAAGAAGAGCCAGCTCGGGATTTGAACCTACGCCTTGAGGTTGGAAGGGAATTCGTACCCGCTAGACTATCAAGGGAAGAAATAAAAATGCTTACTGTAAGAATTAGCCACATACTGTACCTCGATTTTTATTAGAGACCACAGCATTTTTGAGGGACCAAACAAGCACCTGATTTTTTGGCTGCAAAGTCTATAATAACGATACGTAAAAGTTTCGTTTTTTTTTTGTACCGATATGATCTTTATCTTGAAAATTCATATGCAATACGTTATAGGCTTTGCATATCTCAGAAATAACACAGCCTATTTTGGGAAGCGTCGTTTGGTATAGAGGCAGCTGATAAATTGCAAAAAGTTGTAAAAAACAACCCCGACGTGGAGTTTGTGGTAAAAACTCCTGCTGAGTTCCTTTATGCTCCAATAACATTATGCGAAGTCGAAAGACTTTTCAATCTACTAAAGCGAAAGCTAGATGACTGTCAAAATAATTTGATGGAAAATGTGCAAAAGTATTTTTTTATACGTTTATAAT
This sequence comes from Symsagittifera roscoffensis, assembly GCF_963678635.1. Lineage (NCBI taxonomy): Eukaryota > Metazoa > Xenacoelomorpha > Acoela > Convolutidae > Symsagittifera > Symsagittifera roscoffensis. The sequence continues at coordinate 25,025,632 of NC_087067.1, read as the reverse complement.
ACCGAAATTGAAGTTTTCTGCGCTTAATGTTTTTATTTTCTTGGCAACTTTTTCTTGGCAACTTTTGAAACTTAAACAAGTAAACAAAATTTTTATACTTTCTTGGCAATTCTTAAAACACAAAAAAGTACTTTTTACGACCCAAAATTTACTTTTTTGCTGCTCCCTGGTTATAAAGCGGTTAAATGTAATAAAAATACATGTCTCAGTGACCAAGTAAACATGTGAAGGAACTATATTTCTGTAAACTGTTTTTTAAATATTTTTCCACGCAAAATCTGGTGCCAAGAATAATTGAAATTATGGGTTGAAAGATATGTTCCATCACAAACCTTTAGTTTGTGAGTCCAATGAGGTTAACAAGCTTTCAAAAAGTTTACTCAATTGACGGAAAAAAACTGTCACAGTTTCTGTTTTCAGTCTAATTTCGAGCGAGTACGGCGAGCAAGTACATTTGCAAGGTAAAATTCCGCGGTTACTTAAGCCGCAAAAGACATATTTTTACTCCAGGAAAACTAGTATTGGAAGATAAATTTATGTGCTTTCTACTCAATGAAACCGTTTCAAAAATTACAACAAAGTTTTTGCTAAGGTTAGATAAATTTTTTCAGTTTTTTTTGAAATTTTTTGCGTTACTTTTTTTTGAAGTAAACATGAGTTGATTCTGATTATTGCTCTAAAAATCCATCTTTTTGTTTTTCAATTTCTCGCGCAATGCTCAAAAAACGGCCCAAAAATGAAAAGAAATTGGTTATGAACGTGGTCGGAGTTTTCCGTGCCACTTGCTAAGCAATTGACTATCCCGGTTAGTCATTGGTGGTTTTTTCATAGAATAATTTTGGATAAGGTACACTATGTTCAACACGCTTTCTTATTTTCGTCCGGATAGATTCGTGCAACTTCTTAGTCAAATACCGATCCTATTCTTACTCTGATTTTTCCTAGTCTCAAAAGATCGAGTATATACTGGTATTTTTGTGAGGATAGAGGGGAGGAAGAGCAACTGCTTTCTAAGTTAAATTGAATCTTCTCTGGCTGAAACCATAAATAGTTTCAGCCGTACAAATTATTGGAAGTTTTAGGCATGGATCATGATTGGTTAGTTCTTGGAATTTTTTAAGTGATAGTTATCAAGAATATACTTGGATATAATATTTTCGTCTATATAACAATATCAATAACTCAATATAGCAAAAAAGTTGTCGACTTGTTTTAGTTTGACTGAAATTGATTTTCCGAGCACTACCAGAATAGTATAAAGACCCTCCTTTGGCCAAAAGTTATGCGTTTTTTCGGTATGCGCTCCCCTCCTTCATAATTAGTGTACATTGGCGCTAAAGGCGCCCTTAGAAAAAATTTAATGTTGGCCAGCCTAAATGGATGTCATAAAATAAGACTAAATAGGACTAAATTTTCGAAATTTTTTTCAAAATTCAACCACGCCCCCTCGAGAAAATCCTCGATCCGCCACCTGTTTTTTTTAATATGTTGGTTTTTTTTCAGAATCAACGCTGTCGGCTAAAGTACAATGATGTGAGCAAAAAAGCTCAACAACTCTGAAATAGAGCCAGCAGAAATACTTCAATGTTGAATCTAGAACTTTAATCTGGAGAGGGGGTAGATCTTCAATAAATATCCGGAATTATTGTTAGCCTTATTTTTCATGTATTTATTTAGGGCCCGGTCAGCAAAAATTGATGTCACTAAACTAGTACCAAAGGGTAGTTCTTTTTTGGGTTCGGTTCCTGCCTGCCCCCTTCGGTTTTTTTTTTGTAAATTTCGGTTTACGAAGTTCTATTTTAAATGATTTTTGAAATTATAAACTGCAATAAAAACGTAATAGAATTAGTGGCTGGTATTTACATGATAGCATGCGCATGTAGGTGGTCAGCATTCAAAACAGTAGACTCCAATGGAGTAGGTAGTTGATGGCGTGACATAGACTCCTGTCGAGCTAATTTTGTATGTTTCTCCATTGTGTACAATATTTCTTGCATGCAAATTGCCATATGAACATTTTTCCAACAACTTAAAATGGTAATTCGGCGAGGGATTGGAAATTGAAAAAGCCGTTTTTTCAGCATCATGTCAATGTTACGAATGCCCAATCGAGCTAGCGAGCATAGTGTCATAATTGAAGTTCACTTTTTCCAACTAAACTCGCCAATAAAACTTTTCATTTTGGTGGCACGTTTGTTGCATAGTACTGGCAGCTTAATAGCATGAATTTTCCAGTTTATCAGTGACTAGTTTGGTCTATGTAAATTGTAAGTGTGAGTGGCGCATTTTTTTAGGGAAGTCGACATATGTACTTGAAATGACTGAAGTTCGATTCCCGCAGAAGTCAGTTTCTTTCGAAGACCATTACCATTTTTAATTTGCTTGATTTTCTTTGGCAGCTTTGCCTCTGTGTTAATGATTCGAGCAGCACTAATTATTGGCACAGTTTGGCGCAATGTTTTTTCACTTTTTTTCCTGTTAACATCTATTCTTACAAATTTGTAAGAATTACGTGCAGTTTTTTCATTTCCAGGATGACAGGATAGATTTCCTGAAAATTCAAATCAAAGTACCGAGTACACTTAGCAGAGTCATTAGTTTTTTTCAAGGTGTCTTATTTTCTCGGATTCGTGGTTTTTACACTAGCGTAAGCTTAGTGTATTATTAAGAATCTTCTTTATTTCTAACCTAAACCGCAAATATTGGCGCCACTTTTGGGACGACTTTTTGATAGCATGTGCTTTGACACTCGAATATTAGTACGTTAACACATTTGATGCATTTTAAATTGATCAAATGAACCGAAAAAAGTTATTTGTTTTAAACAATGTGACAATCATAAAAACTCGGTTTCAGAAATTTTCTAACTCAATTTATCTTGCAATTTTTTAAAATGCATAATATACATAATGTGGCTTTATGCTTTCCGATTTGGTCCATGCAAAGTTAGTGTGGATGCCTTCAGTTTATATTCCAAATTATTACATGCTAAACTGTGTCTATTTGTATTTGGTGTCACTTCTGCTGAATGGCATTGACAATTTATTATATGCAGCTGCGTTATTCGTGACTAGTGTTTGTCGGTGTTTAAGCGTGCGGGGCTGAGTGGCTAGTGCGTGAGTCTCAAAATCTCCTGATTGCAGTAGGCCGCAGATCCAAATCTAGACCTTGCCGAATTTTTGCTAATACATGGATTATTTCGATTTTGACTTATTGCACTTTCTAGAGCTGCTTTTTGCTTTTTGCCGCTTTCTCGCTAGTGTTTGCGAAGCGAAGCTCCATCTCTGTGTTAAAAATATTAGTTTCAATTGTTTTTTGTGCATGAGGCGATGAAAGGATCTAAGCTAAAGACTAAATTAGATGCCTAAAATCTAGGTATTCTTAGTAAATTAGGGGTAGATTGGAAAACTGACTAATAAAAAAACAAAATAAAACAATTTCTTTCAATTTGTTTGCAGAATTTTTTTGAATTTTTCGAGTTTTTTTATTCCCAAGATGGCGCTTGAAACATTGATATTGAAAAATTATGTTACTATTTTTTAAGGTCTTGGTCAAAAATTTATTGTTTTTTTTTTACTACTAATCTGCAATTATCCTGTATAATAAGCCTGCTCACTTGCTTTACTAGCTCGAAATTACACGAAAGATGATAAAATTTCAAACCGGTTTTTCTCGACACTGAAAAAAAATTAATGTCGTTCGAATCAAGACTGGAAGAGCTTTGATATGATACATCATTCAACCCAGTCCGATAGGTTTTTGAAGTACCTAATTTTGCGTGGAAAAAATGAAAGAAAAACCAAGACCGAATACAAGTTCCCCCCCATTTTACTGGTCGGAACAATAACGTTTTTGTGCCGATTAAATATCATTTAGGATATTCTGTAATTGAACGAAACTTATAACTGCCGAAAACTATTTAACAGTTAAATAAGCAGACAAATAATCTTGCTTACATTTGTACTTTTTGTTATATACTGACAAAATTTCATTCATTTGACAAAGTTTCTGTTTTATGGTTAACTCGTCAGCATATGACATTTGACGAAATAAATATTAACAATGCAACAAGTTTTCATTTTCTTCACAGCAAGCCTTTTATCTTCGAAGACAGTCACAGGAAAAAGTGCACGATTGGGAGAGGAAACGAAGAATGAAGGTAATCAAATAGAGAAATTTGTAATATGAAGTCATTGTTAATGAGGAAATTTTGTCAGGTAGGGTTAATGGTCTTTACCAATTGGGCTTAGGAAAATTAAGAAATCCATATTCACCCAAAAGTTTGTTGCTCGACAAATAATTTTTTTGAACTGAATTGTGTCATTTTGAGAAGTGATGCAAAAGAATGAAGAGAATGAAACTGAAATTTGATGAAAGTGCCTAAAAAAAATTTACCTTGATCATAATATTTAGTTCAGTTGGTTTTTTATAAGGTAGAAATCCTTTTCTTGCTATCTTGGGTGTTGAGTATCTGTAAAAATAATATCCTTTAAACCATCCCGTACTCATTGATAATCAGATCCGTACTCATTGGTAATCAGATCACTGGCTTTTCAGAGCCACAGCAGTATGAGACTGCACCTGATCTAACTGCTCTAGTTAATCAGGTCCACGTTGAGCTACGCCAAGCCCAACTGGAGTATGGCACAAACCAAGTGACGGACACTACAAACATGGTCATGGTAAGCTACAGCTGGAACGAAAAAGAACCTGCCAGAAATATTTACGCTGCACTGAAAGCCAGCGGAATAAACGCCTGGATCGACTACTACAACATGACTTATGCGAATAACCTGCCTCAAGCGATGGGCGAAACCGTCGAAGACTCGACTGTAATTGTGATATGTTATTCACAAGCTTACCAAAATAGTCAAAATTGCAGACAGGAAGCTCTCTATTCGTTTCAATTGAAGAAAAAACAAGTGTTCGCTAAAGTACAGGAAAACTTCAAGGCCACGGGCTGGTTAGAATTCATTGTAGCAGATCATCAGTACTACAACTTCTACGATGAATCTTTGTTCGAATCAAACTTTGAGAACCTGCTCGGAAACGTGGAAGGGGGGCTGAATGGATCAGATGGTAAACTCAGGTTTAGTCTGACGATGGGTTTTGTCAGTGTCGCTTCTAAATTTTTTTTCTAAAATTACGCTGCTAAAACATGTCATAAAAACAGCGCTGATTTAAATTATTCCAATAAAACAAACATTGGAAAATCTGAACGAGTTTTTCTCCATTTGAGTTAAGATTAGACAAAAAGCGACCAAATTTAAATCTGCTTAGAATTTTACCAGAATTAATATGGTGCAATTTATTTTGCGAAACTTTGAACCAAAATTTTACTTCAAAAATGAGTCATTTTGCATGTTTCTAGTTAATCAAAAACTACGCTAAATTTAACAAGGTAATTGATGAGAAAGTTATATCAAAAGGAGCCTCTTACATAGCCCATCAATGCTTTATCAAATTCCTCCAAGAGTTTAACAAATAATTTGGGTTTTAATTAGTAAAAAATACTTTCTCATCAATTAACTTGGTAGCTTTAGCTTGACTTGTGATTAAGTAGAAAAAAAGAAACAAAATGACGCATTTCTAGGGTAGCCATTTGTTCCTAAATTTTCCACCAAATCAATCCTGGTAAAATTCTAAGCAACTCTTGATCACTTTACTTTTTGTCTGATTTTGATCCAGTTTGTAAAAAACCCTTTAAAAAATCCAAATTTTGATTGCTCTGCCCAGATAGTTTAAATCAACACTGAAGCAACTGATTTTAAAAAAAATTATTTTACCTAGTGAACAGATTAAGCGAATTATTTTTAAAATTCAAAGTGCGTTAACTCCCTTGAAGATTTATTATAAGATGATTTACGAGACAATCAAATGTTATAGAATTGTTTTTTTTCTTATTTTTTGCTCGAATTTTGAGACAAATCTGGCATTCATGTCCCGCGGTCTGCGACTTATGTTGCGACTGTAAAGGTCTCGCATAAGATTATCTCGCGAATAAAAAATTCACTGGAGCCGATTTCAATGTCACCCATGGCCAAACATAAATCAAGTAAATCCGGTTGCTGTGCAAAACTAGCACAGAATGTTCCAAACATATTTTAAAAAACCACAAATTTTGTTTTAAACATAATTTCAATTTTTTCAGGGTGTTGTGATGAAAGAATCTGAACTAAAGGTTTTATGCATAGTCGATATTCAAAATAAAATAGGTATACTTACACCTGCGAAGCTTGTGTGATAGTATGAACTCTTTTTTACAATCTTGTCGCAAATATTGTTGCGACGCAAATATTGTTGCGACGCAAATAATGTTGCGACAAAATGTGTTCATTTTGACAGTGTTCATTTTGATCAATAACCTGCTATTAAGTACTGCAAACTCTAAAGATATCAACACAGACTCTTAATTAAAATTAGCACTTTAGCTTCAAGGTATCATGGATTTGTAGCGTAGAGGTAGGGAAGGGGACAGTAACAAATTATAAGGGTTCAAACCAGGGGAGGGTCGGATGTTTTTAAGGAACTTTTTCGTATACTAGTTCAAATGCGTCCGCTCTATAAAATGAGGCATTTTAGTCAGTAAATTTCTAATGCGTCATATTTGGCTTGCGTCATTTAGCAATTATGTAGACTCATAATTGGCGTGCATCAATTCAGAAATTTTGTAGATTCCAATTGTTACTCATTCACTTTTTCCCAGTAGCGTTATCGGTGATATTTTTGCTTTTTGCTTGTGTATTCGAAGTGCAACTTCGCCTCTGTGTATGAAACAGTTTTTTTTTCGAAAATTAACTGATAAAAAACATGATAAATAAAAAATAGCAATTTTGTTTTGCAGAATTTTTTTGAACGTCTGAATTTTTTTATTCCCAAGATTTATTGTGTTATAATTAGCCAAAAAAAAATTAGCCGAAAAATAAAGCTTATAAATCCAGTTTTTTTTTTCGATAATAGGAAATACTTTGCAAATACCCTCCATTTATTTGAAAAAAAAGCCATCATAAAAAGGGATAACGCCCGGGATAGCTATCATAAAAAGAACATGCGCAACCGTATACATCCATATATGATTTAACTGGAAAATAGCAAACCACACGTCAGAAATCATTTTTTTGGAATCACTCATCATAATCACTCTTTTTCTTCAGCTATATTTGTTAGCAGACTTTGAACATTTTTCAATTTGAGCTATGACTGACACCATAATTGGTGCTGTATATGGAAACGATATAGCGCCATGTTTGTGTTATTTATGGAAACAATGCTTCCATAAAACAATACGTTTAATTGAACGAGCTTTTAATGAAAGAAAAAACCGAATTATTTTAGCGTTTGTAGAGGACGAGAAAACTATCTCCATAGAAACTGAAATTAGTGATTTGATTTTAGGGTTTAGAGGAAAATCAAACTTTTGTGCTCCTCTCTGGAGCGCACAACAAAATGCTTAAAATCTTGAAATGTTTTCTTGAATACAATTTGGTCTTAGGTTTTACGGGAATTTACCGCAATTTACCAAAAATTTTTGTCGGCTTGGTTGCCGTTCGATAAGAGTGCTTGATTTTTCAGTTAAACACCGTCGATTGTGTGTCCTTAAATATGATCGATTCCTTCATTAGAACATCGTTCCAGACAAAATTTGTTTAGTTTTTTTTAACTTTCAAATTTTTTTGCGGATTTTGTGGGTAGTTTGTAATGCCTCTTTACGTCCAATATCCTCTGGGTGACGAAATCAATCTGCTTTGATTAATTAATCGCTTGCAAAAAAAAGAAAAACCAAAAATAAGACAAAAAAATTCTGCTATTGCTCAAAAGACGTGCAACTTTGTCAAACCCCATTTATCTTATAATCCCCTTTTTATAAAACAGTTTAATATTGTTCAATTGGAATCAATACCTGCGTCTTATGTGATTGGAAAAATATTTGACAGGTCTGTTTTTTTTCGGTTTTTAATCGCTTAGCGCATTGACAATTTAACGCGACTCCAAATTAAGTCGAAACTGATATCAGACAATTTAAATGCTTGTAATAATGTTTACTAGATTACAAACGAATCTTTTTGTGCTGCACATGCCTCTCTACACAAAAGTTTTCTTATAACCAAGGCAACTTGAGATACCCTACAAACAAGATACTTTTTGCCGGCTATGTTTTAGACTTATCTTTTGCAAATACGTTATCTGATACAAACTTTCTTTCCGTTTGTGCATTAATGTGTTAGTCAGAGAGACAATTTTCTGTCTTTAATTTTTTTTCCATTTGTGAGTATTTTTTCTCCGGTTCAGAACGGAAAGACTTACTTTTTTAATTCCCTTTTTGTCAACAAACAGTTTTTTTTTGTTTTTTTTATCAGGCTACAATTTCATGCTACTTTTTCAGCCACCAAATCTGAGTTTCATTTGAATTGAGCTGTTATCAAGTTTTATATCGGTTTTATGTGAACATAGGTTCAGTGGCATTTGAAAATTACTTTTTAGTTTGATTTTTTCTGGTTTTTGCAATAGTTTTGGAAATTTTGAATAGCCTAGGTATAATTTTTCGATTTTTACTTGTATGAATTTTGAAACATTTCTTGGAAACATTCATCTTTTTAAATAGTTGGTTTTTCACTATTTTTCAAGTTCAAGTTCTTTAATCGCGTGTGGTGCGTAATTCGGCTTCGCATCTGTTCAGGAGTACTTTCAGCCACCAGCGGATTTAAGGGGGCTGGTGTCCCCCTCAGGGATTCAACCCCCTGCCGACTCAAAGGGTCCCCCTTTGTGCTATTTTGAGGTATCCATTTTTGACTGACTGAACCTAAAACTTTTTCTGAAGGCGCCTTTGGCGCCATAATATACTAATTTTCAGGGGGCAGCGCAGAAAATTTGGTCAAAATGGGGTCTTTATAATGATTGGGAGAGCTCAGAAAATCAATTTGGTCGACCTAAAAAAAGGTCGACAAAATTTTCGATTTTTTTTGAAGATCCGCCCCCCTCCTCGAGAAAACCCTAGATCGAGGAAACCCTAGATCCGCCCCCCTCCTCGAGAAAACCCTGCTTTCAGCTAATAAAAAAATGATTTTTGCATATGCAAGGGCAAGTGATTTTTAACCGAAATTTATACTTGGTTTTCGTAAATAATTTTGCTTATCAATCTTGCTAGAAGTTCAACTTACATTATTATTGTATTATTTTGTATCTTAGCAGCTTTGAAACCCCCTTCAATGTGGTCTTAAATATATATTTTTTCGCTGAATGTTTTTTTTTTGTTTCCGTAATTGTAAATTCCCGAAACAAAAAAAAAATTGTTTAACTGTTGAGAAAATGTGAAAAGATGTTAAAGCGTTTTACCGGCTGAAATCGAAAACTAATTGATTTCAGCCGATGAAGCGATAATTTTTTTCCCCCTATTTTTATTCATTTCTGAGCGTTTAGTGTAAATTAGCCTACATTGAGGAACCAAGGTATTTTTTTTTCAAACGGAAGAAACCCACCAAATAAAAACTGGTACCATAATTATTTATTAGTTTTTTTTCACGCCCATCTGGAAAATTCAATTTTGAGTACCCTTGATTATGAAGAGTTTTAAAGATGCATTAAACAAAGACTTCGTTAAAATAAAACTTGAGGCATTATTAGTCATGCTAACGACAGTGATTAGTTTTCTTGATTTTAATGCTTGTGTGTAAGGGGAGGGGTGGGGGTGGGTTAGTTGATTACCACCAGCTTTTTTTGGCGTATAAGCTTGGTCTAGAAACATTGGTTACCAATAGTTTATCAATTTTAACACTCGGTTGAATATCTGCAAAGCGTGCAATAAACAGCCTAATGTTCCTGCTTACCATTTGTCTCTGGTGGTACTTTCTTAAATGCCTTTTCAAGTTCAAATAGAACTATGCAACTCATCTTCATGGCAATAAATTGAAAAAAGGTTAAAAGTGCAATTAATAGGTTAAGAGCTGCAATTTCAGAAGACCGCCTTGCAGATGGACCTCTAAATTCAACTGGAAATTCTATGCACTGAACTTCTAATACTGTTTAGGTCACTGCGGTTTCTGAAAAATAGACAGAAATTACATCGGCAAATCTACTGTATTCTTTTTCGATTAATTTAGACGTGCTTGTTATTTTGCGCTTGACTAAGTGTTAGTCACCAGCGCATATTGTTTTTTTTGAGAAATTTGAGTTAAAATAAGTCCTAAAATATAGACCCTTAAATCCGTTTTTGATAAATCTCGCCTTAATTTCCCCACATATTAAACTTTATACAATATTCCTGCCGTGTCAATTTCCGCTCCCTCCATTTAACTAATTTAAAGCGTCTGGTTTTTTGTTTTTACCTTTTATCTTGTTGGACGTTCCAAAGTTGTGTGTGCTTGTACATGATCGTAACCAGCCAGCTGTGACTTATTATAGAACTATAAAATATTGATATCTTTTTTTGCCTATTAGGTCATGGAGAAGTGGTGATTAGCATGGTGCATACCCACAGAACCGCATTCCCGGATAGCCAAAAAAAGTTTCTCTTCAAAGTCATTAGTAACAAATAAGTGTCTGGAGATGAGGCAGGGAGCAGACGCCAAAAAAGTGTTCAAAACAAAACCTCATTTTTTCAAATGCTAGACCAAGTTAACATACTCCCCCCTCCGCCAAAAAAGGAAGCCGTCTGGGGGGATGTTAACTTGGTTCTAAGCTGAGAATTTTTGGGGGTTGATTTTTTTGCGAAGTTCGTTTCGGGATAGCTCAAAATTAGCCGATCCAAAAAGGGCTCGATATTTTTCAAAGCAAACATAAAAATTTTCTATTCTGAGGGTCTATAAGTTACTTGGGATGGGGGGTGGGAGCTATAATGTCAAAAAGCTGTTTTTTATATTTTTATTTTCTTATTAATTTTTGGTGTGAATCGAATCGAATTTTTAGGCTACCTGGAAAAAAATAATTTCGGCTATCTGTGAACAGTTTTATTTTTCGGCTATCCGGGTATTCGGCTCCATGACATGCCACCATG
>NC_087067.1:24986511-25014442 GCF_963678635.1 Symsagittifera roscoffensis | reverse complement strand
GAGGCCAACAAAATCCTTTCATCCATTATAATCGGTTTTTTTTTCTTTTTTGGACAATGACAATGAAAATAAATTATAATCGATTTTTTTCCACTTTACTGAGATGCAAACTTCAACGCACATAAAATCTTCCCTAAGTTTTAAATTTATGTTGGTTACGTTGGTTACTTGTTGTTAGATTTAATTTTTTTCTGTCTAGTTTTGATATTTTCGTAACTTTTTTATGTTACTGAAAAACTGAATTTTGTTCGTTTCAACAATTTTGTTAGTTTATTAGAAAATTTGGGGGTGAGGGGGGTAAAATTAGAGGTGGACTAGTCTCCCTTCCCTTACCCCCTTAGCGTTTGTCCATTCACAACAACCCCCCCCCCCCCCACGTAACGGGGGGGGTTCAGGTGGGGGAGTGGGCGGGTTCAGGGGGTGTTCAGGTGGGAGGGTTGTTCAGGTGGGGGGGGGGGGGGGGCTGTTCAGGGGGTGGGGGGGTTAACTGGGAGAGCAAAGGGGCAAATGTTGGGGGGGGGGAGAGCTTAAGGCTCTTTTCCAGTTCCCCCTTTTTCAAAATACCGAGTTTTATGTATGTATTACGTGTTATTACGGCTAAATGCGTGATGTTACGATGTAAGTATGAAGAACAAATCTGTTCACAATTGTCGATTTGCTCACCACGCTAAATTTTATTGCATTATGATAACGTTAAATAAAATTTTTGGATTTGAATTTGAAAGGGGGGAAACTGGAAAAGAGCCGAGCTTAACAGAATTTTTTTGCAATTTGAGTTTAGGTTTAGAAATGAATTAAGCCGTACAGTCGCTTTGCAAAGTTTCCGCATAACTCACTTGATAAATGCAGAAATTCTTGCAAAAATTTGCCCGACGCGCGAAACAAAAATAAAGGGGAAAAATCCTTTTTAATGTGATTTCCTACTTATTTTAAAATCCATTATAATGGATTCCAAGTGAAATATAATGCATTTTGTTTTGGCGAGAAAAAATGGATTTAAAGCCATTTTTAGTCCAATTTTGTTGTCTGAACGTAACATGAGAATCGATTATATTTACAATATTTTAGACAACGAAAATCCATTATAATCGATTTGTTTTCACTTTTCTTAAATGCGGGTAATCACTAGATATCATTTCAAACTTCGTTGAGAGCAATGTTTTTTTTTATAGGTGTCGGCCGCTTTTTAGGTTTTTGTCGACCTTTTTTTAGGTCAACCAATATGATCTTCTGAGTTCCACTGAATTGTTAAAAAGACCGTATTTCAACTACAATTTATGCGCCGCTAAAACAGGCTGAAAAAAGCGTTTTTAGACCGTTTCGTGGAAAATTTAAACCAAAAAGTTGAGTTTTTTGGGCGCTTGCTCCTCCTAGATATTAGTAAATTAGTATATATTGACACCCAAGGCGCATGATTCAGAAAAAATTTAGGTATCAGTCAGCCAAAAATGGATAGAAAATGCCCCCCCCCTTAATTTGTTGCTGGGCCAGATACTTTTTTGACAATTTCTAATGTATTGCGCAAGATGTTCGCCCAAACTCTTTCCGGTCGTTTTAAAAACAGCTATAAATGTCCGATCTAATTCTCATAAAATGTATTTATTAGAAATAATTTGTACGAAAACTCTTTATTTCACTAAGTTGCTGAAATGCTTTTTCCTTTTTTGATATATGTCTAGAAATAGTTTTCATTTTGGCCAACAGTGCTTCGGAATTTTTTCGGTCAATTTCTAAAAATAATTGCAGAAAAATCTCATATTATTGCGGTGTTCTCCAGCATCCAAAATATTGATATAAATAGTTGGTAGTTTTTAGGCGAAAAATCTTTGCCTCAAAACCTGAACTTTTCTTCTTCGAAATTTAATTGGTCACTTATATAGTATACAATAAATCTTTAAAGTTCAAAAATCAAGTACCGCTCTTTCACCGCCCCTTTGAATGGACTAGATTTATTCGAGCGAGATAGAATTCCCCAAGAATATTGGGCGGACTGTTTACCGCGAATTTGACCGTTCAGCTCCGGAAGGCAAAAAACACTGGTATTAACCGAATATAATCATTATATATAGAAATGTCTTCGAAGATTCGAACAGAATAAATAATTTTAATTTCATGCTACTGGTAAACAAACGCTATTTTAAGTGGATATGTAATCTTGGTCATGTTGCAATGAAAAAAGATAAGCGCATCTCATCGACCAAAAACATAGCCTATTCTGGTATCATTTTCAAAATTATCAAAAAAGTAAATACTGATTGTGGCGTCTCATACTAATCATGTCATTCAGTATTATCCCTTTACGAATACTTTTCTGTAATTTAGTTAAGGTTGCTCATATTTAGGTATAAGGTGTTTTAAGGAACTCAAACAGAACGAAAACTCAACAAAACTGCTTGAATTGAGGCAAAGCCATGATAGTTCCGATTGCCATCTATATGTTGCTTTTGATGCAGATTTTTGCAGAAGCATTGATAACATTTTTTTTGAAAATTTGAATTTTTTGTTTTTTCTTGTAAAAATAACTTTAAAAACAAGGTGATATATCTGCGTCTGTTAATGAGAACTTGAAACCATTAGCATCCCTCAATTCACTTAAACTCCAGTAACAAGTCGAAAAATAGTCGCACAGGTTTTATCTTTGTAGATGAGCTCAGGACATCTTTATCTTTTTTTAGAAAAGAAGTTGAATCTTGAAGAGAAAACTTATTGAGGAGAAACACAGTGGTGTTTGCAGAAATTTTTCTAGGGGGAGGGGGGCGGTTTTTGAAAATTTTATTGACCTTTTATTAGGTCCACCAATTTGATTTTCCGAGCTCTCCGAAAATACTACAAGGACGCTGTTTTGTCAAAAAACAAGTTTGCGCCGCAGCAATTTTTTTTTAAAAACAGGCCTTTTGAAAAATGGATCCCACTAAATTATACCACGCTACTGAGGAGAAATATTTCATTACTCTCGTTGAAAGTCGAAACAAAATGTTTACACAACGGCACACCCGAAAAAGTAAATACTATGATATGTAAACCTACTGCTACATTTTGAAATACAAAAAACCTATTTCAGCTAGAGCTCTACTTTGAAGTTAAGATAAACCGGATCTTTCTAACTCTCCCTTTTGATACCTAGTAACGAATTGTCACCCCTGTAATGAAACAAGACTGCTCATATCAGGGCAAAGCCCTGAATGTTCCGACTGGCTTTTAAGATCTATGGAGCAGGAATAACATGAAAAAATTAAAACTAATAAAAATAAAATGAATTTTGCTTTTTTAATTAGAGATCTTTTCATCCAAATCATCCCCCCACACGCCGTATAAAGTACAGAGTGATAAATAACGCTCGTAGTAACATATCATTTATAGCAAATAATCTTCCTTCAACCAATTTGGACCGATTTCTACGACAGATTAAATCTCCGCTGACGCGTTAATAGCGCGAAACACATCCCGCGTTAATAGTCTCAAATAAGTCAAAATAGCGATCTTTAAAGCCCCATAATTTTACGAAAAATGATCTCAGGTGAAATATCTTTCAAAAGTAAGCTCAGGAGAACAATACTTTTCAAATGATATAAAAAATTATGTTAAAAATGGCTACTTAAAAAGTCAAAACTTGTCTGAAGAAAAAAAAAACCCACACCGAGTACAAATATTCCGTTACTTTCGTATCGAAAGTCGGAACAATAATACAACGGTTAAACATCTGCAATTTTTTTTACCAAGTAACAATTTTTTTGCAAAAGGGGCTGGAGAAAGTTAAAGAGATCCAATGAACCTTGATTTCATCATTCATGGTGCTATACTCAAGCAACCTTAATTTCAAAAATAACAAATCTGTTCTTTCATTTTTATTTGCTAAGCCCTTCAGTTATAGTTCAAAAAATTGTTGTAAAATGATAAACTTCTATTAATGAAACAGAAGTTTATCAAATTTTAGTTGATCGCACTTTTTTTATGGGTATAAAAGCCTTTGACATGCACTTAAAAACAATTTACAGAACAATTGTTTTCGACTGATGTCAAGAGAAAACGGCACATCTTAGAAAACATAGTCGATAATACCCCGGAAGTTCTGCGAGTTTTCAGTTTACTGTTAAACAAATGAACGCAAACTCAATTTTTCCCCAGTTTTTCAACACTTTGGAACAACAGTTTTTGCAAGCATGAGCAAAGTTTTTGGGGGAACCGAGATGAAAATGATCTAGGCTACTCTTTATAGCGATTTCAAACGTTTACAGAAGCCATAAAAATCAAAGTCTTTGGTATTTTTCAAATGTTGCATAAATTTAACAACTAGCGCGTACTAGTCGCGCAAATTACTTTGGTCGCACAAAGTTGTAACATATCCATTTTGAGCTGCAATGGTTGCAAAATACCCGATTTGGGTCGCAATGGTGGCAACATAAGTCCCCGACCTCGTCCCTGGTCAGAATCAGTGGGTTCATTTTAAAGACATGTGGATTACTAGGACAGAAAATCGATCAAGTGGCAAGGAAATCGGGCACTATAGCCAGAAAATGAAAAAACCAGGTATTTTCGGTGCGCAGTTTAAAATTTTGGAAAACGGTGCAATCATGAATTATTCACCACACACAGCTTGGGTTCGGGAGGACTGCAAGCAACCACGGGTAATTAGACACAATGGTCTCGCTTTTGTACCGGATCCACGGGTCTATGGAAAATGCCGCCCAGCAGCCCTTAAAGACTTTATTGCTTATAAACACTTACCCAGAGTAAAACATCGTGTTTCAGTAAAAAGCCCAAAGCAAGACAAACCAAAACAGGCCACCAATCAAATGGTACCCGAAATTCAAAAGACGAAAGTCAGCCCGAAAAAACCGCCTCCAAAAAACCTGGAACAAATTCTTTCACAATCCAGGAATCGACGAGTGTTAGGACATGACGGCCTGTTCACGGGGAACACCCAGAAAGAAAAAAATACCGCGGAAACAAATCAGGACATCTCTGCCAAAGGGCAACCAACTGGCAAGCAAAACCCAGTGAATCAAACTTAAAAAAAGCAGACTCGCAAATACGGATATCTAATTTGAATGCGATACGTCTATCTCATTATCGGATACGGAACTCAATCGCAAAACACCTTCCCCTAAAAAACCAGCTTCTAAAAGACTGGACACTAAGAAAACACCATAGGATTTTAGCCAATAATGTCGCCGCTCCATGAGGACTCGTACTTGGCAATGCTATACCGATAAGCACCATAGAAGCGCAAAACATAGACAACCGCAACGTAGTCTGTCAAATAGATGTAGTCCCGACACCAGAGGCAGTATCAAAAGATACAGGCAGCGCCACACCTCAACAAGAATCTCAAGAGGTAATTTCATTGTCATCCTCAGTAGAGCGCGTGGAGATCCAGTTGGAACCAGTTACACCGGAGAACGTTAGAGCCTCCAGCCAACAAAAGGACAATGTCCTCAAAACTCCGACACAAGTGTGCGAACAAAAAGACTCGCCAACATCAGCTGCTCAACAACAGAGGGCAATCAGCTCGAGGTACGTCATTGATTGACCACCACAAGCCACTACTCCTGATGCGACTTTCTTGAAGAGTTTTGACTCAGCGATGAAAATTTTGAAAGAAATCTCACCGATCAAAAACTCCATGACGTTTCAAAGAGAGAGAGAAACAACATCGAAAAACGCTGTGGACAACCTATCTTCACCAACGGACGCTGCGGATATTCTGCCAAAAACATCAACCGAGGAAAAAACCGAAAATAAGCGTAATTTTCTTTTCAAAAAAGGGGAGTGTTATCCAGTGGATAGTAAGAAAACTCAGCTTATCAGATAGTTCATACAGGTAATAAAGCCAAAAACATATTATTATGTTGATAGAATTCCTCGGCGCTACA
The DNA here is from genome assembly GCF_963678635.1 of Symsagittifera roscoffensis. Lineage (NCBI taxonomy): Eukaryota > Metazoa > Xenacoelomorpha > Acoela > Convolutidae > Symsagittifera > Symsagittifera roscoffensis. Next base: position 25,008,569 of record NC_087067.1, on the reverse strand, counting down.
TATACATACATAACCAGTTGGTATATTTACATATTCTATAGAGATCTGTGATAATACGTTATTAGTAAACCTAACTCATTATGTACTAGTTCTTATGAGTTCTGACTCTCACATGCTTTCGAGGTTAGTTCAAAACAGAAACAGATTCTCGTTTAACAAACTGAATTTAAGTTGAACAAGCTCTTCTTATTTCGAACGCCATTCAGAATCTCAATCCAGCTTACGCTATGGTCATTCCGTGGGTATAGCAATGATCTAGGCTACTGGGAGATGAAAATGATATAGGCTGCTCTTTATAGCGATTTCAAACGTTTACAGAAGCCATAAAAACCAAAGTCTTTGGTATTTTTCAATTGTTGCATAAATTTGACAACTAGCGCGTACTAGTCGCGCAAGTTACTTCGGTCGCACAAAGTTGCAACATACCCATTTTGAGTTGCAATGGTTGCAACATACCCGATTTGGGTCGCAGTGGTGGCAACATAAGTCCCCGACCTCGTACCTGGTCAGAATCAGTGGGTTCATTTTAAAGACATGTGGATTTGAAAATCAAACGATGCCGTAGATAGAATTGACCAAACATCTCTTAGTCATTATTCATTATTTTGCAGAGATATCCTTGTAACGCACTCAAAGTTATGCATCATGATCCAGTTTCAAACGTACTATATAATGAACTGATAATAGTTTCACCGAGCTACTAATGCATTGTTTTGAGTGATCCACTGCAAATTTTATGCTAAGCATCAAATACAGCAAAAACAACCAGCAAAACGATTACGACCTCAGCAATAACAACTGGTTACGACTTATCTCAAAACAACTTATACCATCATGCTTTCAAGTTTCAGCTCACCATTAGGTGAGCGTTACAAGCAAAGAACGCTCTATTTATAACTAGATCATCTTTTTTGCAAACTAATACTCACGTTTCCTGTCATTTTAAAGTTAAGGTTAAAAAATTGAGCTGCCTGGTATATAATATCGAGAGTACAGTTTAAAGCTATTTGCGCACTTAGTGCGCAGATCTTGCGCTAGCCCGCTCAGAACTGTGCATTATGGGTTCGATACGACTTCACACAGTGCAGTCGATGATACCTAGAAAATAATTAGGTGTTCAACTCATTGCCGTTTATAGAAAAGAATTATAACGAGTCAAAGCAAACAACTGTTGTAATTAATGAGAATAGGCCGCATGTGATTTGGATTAATTTTGCCCGTTATAATTATTTTTTGAATGATACCGCTAAACCAGTCATTCTAACAAATTCTAAGGTCAGCTTATATCACAGCTTGTCTCAGGAAGCAGGGCAACAATGTTTTCGAAATGGCTTTGCAAGTAGAATAATTCGCTTTTTAACTTGTAGCCTTTTTCTTATCTAAGTATCAGATGAATATATTTGTTTCAATTCTAGAGCCTGCCATAAACTAAGAGCCACGAATCTTCTAAAAACGTTTTCAAGATAATACAAACAAAGAATTGCGTCTTAAGAAACGAAGAATTCATGAGCTTTGCGCCCAATTGATTCAATTGAAAAGCCCTTATTTCAACTGTATTGTATTATCAACTTGGTCCATTTTAATCTGAAGGGTGAGAATAATTGCAAACTTTGAACATTTGGTTTCATTTTTTATGCAAACACAATATCAAAGCTTATAATAAAACGATACAAAGTTTCGAATATTTTTTCAAATTTTGTAGCTGATGATTATTATCCCAACCAAAGACCCGGGTTGACCTCCATACACCGAAAATGCTTATCATACAATTCCATACATCAAGTGTATGGAAAAAATGCTTGTCATACAATTTTCATACAATTTTGAAAAATGATAGAAGAAAGGTTTAAACTAATTTCTGCGGCTGATTGATTCTAATAAAACAGTCGGGTGATGAAAAAATTGAGCTTTTTGTTTTTTGAAAAAAACCTTTATCATACAATTCCCATATATGGAAATTGTATGATAAGCATTTTTTTCATTATTGATAAAGTTTTCAGAAATCTTTTGAAAAGGTTTTTTAAGAAGCTGTATAAAATAGAAAAGCGGCTTTGGCTCAAGGTAGGTTGTTTTTTCTGCGAAAACAGCATTTCAGTTTGGAATGAAAAAAATGCTTATCATACAATTCCCATATATGGAAATTGTATGATAAGCATTTTTTTCATCATTGATAAAATTTTCAGAAATCTTTTGAAAAGGTTTGTTGAGATTGCACGTTTTATGGGATGGGCTTTGACGTAATTTTTGCCTGACTTCATTTTAAAAAAGTGGTAATCATACAATTTTCATAAATGGGAAACTTCTAATTTTACAATATCCATATATGGGAAAATGTTTATCATAGAGATTTCATACAATTTTCTGTACGTATGGAATTGTATGGAATTGTATGACAAGAAGTTTCTCATATATGGAAATTGTATGATTAGAAGTTTTGGTCAACCCGGGGATGTATTTTGAAGAGAGTCAGCGGACGCTCTCCTTTCAAGGATTACTTCCCTCGCCAACCAAAGGATCCCCTTTGGTACTTTATTACGGTATCAATTTCGGCCAACTGACCCTGAAATCTTTCTAAAAGCACTAGACTAAGTTTGAGGGATAGAAAATTCTGAAAAAGCGATATTTTTGGTCAAGCGATATTTTTGGTGATATTTTTTGAAAAGTACTTAAAAACGGCAGTGTTGGCCTGCTTTTTTCAAAAAATTTTCTGCACTGCAGAAATTTTATTTAACAAAAGAAGTTTTTATTAGTATTTTGAGAGATCTTGGGAAAAACAATTCGATTAAAAAAATCAACAAAATCCCCATGATTCTAACCCAAGCAGGGGAAACCGGAATTTTTTGTTAAGCGTAGGTGCGTTTGAACGAGAATTTCAATGAAATATTTCAGCAATGAATAAAAATTGAGCTCTGGTAACCCTTACGACTGTTGTTAAAACAGATATTTGCGGTTCTGCATGTTAGTAACTTGGAATAATTTTCTCAGTTAGTACTTCCCAATACCCTTTTGATGGTTACGTAGCAGTATTTAGGCAACCGCGTATTCAGACTCGTCAGTAAGCAGACAAATTATGTATTAACCAATCAGAATCGAGACAAGGAAGAAATTAATAAATAATAATTAATTATTTCGTAAGTTTGCTTTCTCATCTCGATTCTGATTGGTTAAAACAGTTTTTGTCTGCTCACTGACGAGTATAAATACGCGGTTGTCTAAATACAGGCCGCACTCCCCTTTTGATATCGCATAACTTGTCTGCTTTGTCCCATGTACAATTTTTGAGATTTTCTTCTCTAATGTCTTTTTGAGAAAATGGTTTTTTTTCTTGTTCAAATTCACAGTTTGAAATTATTCTACGCCTCTTTATCATCGTTGGTTTCTGAAGAAAAATGGATAGTTCATTATCATTTCATGTATTGTGGGTTTTCTCACTAATTGGACAGAATAGTTGCGCAAGCGGAGCATCATGGGGTACCTGTCAAGTTCATATGATGCAAATAGAAGATTCTGAAGTGATTGCAGACATCCGGTAAATTCTTTTCATCTGATTTATAATGAAATTTTTTAAAAAAAGTTTGGGTTTCTTAAAATATCAGAAAAGCGTTGAAAAACGTTCGCGCTTTTATTTTGTGTTTTATTGGTTATACCTCCCTTGCTTCTATTTCATCCCAGATTCGATTAAAAACAAAAAAAAATGTTTTCATCACATAATCGGATCAACAGGAAAAAACAAACAGTAGCAATAAAGTCATATGACATGGGGTATTCTCATTATGATGGTCTCGAATGCTGGAAAAATTTCAACCAATCAAATCTTTAAATGTTCTCATTGGTCAAATGATTTTCGCACAAAGTCAATAATAACAGAAACCAGTTTCGGGTTATTATTTGTCTGCTTATGTTTTTGTCGGCTTAGTTGCCAGATCTATAAATCGTTTTTTGCGAGCAATCAAATTTCTCGGTCCGTAGTTGCTACAACAGTCTTAGCAATTTAAAAAATGCAGCCGAATTGAAGTTTGTTTTTTTTACTTCGCTTGTATTTTCATCAACTCTAATTTTTAAAATTTTTTTTTTTCAGCTTTTATCTCCTTGTTTATTTTCATCAGTATCGGCTTACTTTTATCTCCTGGTTTGTTTTCATCAGTATCGGCTTATATTATATCTATTTAGTAATCGTCCCTGATTGCATCGTTTGATCATCGAGATTTTTTTGTTTTATTTTGTGTAAGTGTGTGTATATGTGTGTGTGTGTGTGTGTGTGTGTGTGTGTGTGTGTGTTTGTTTGTTGTGAGGGGAAGAAAGACTTTTTTAAAATTTTTTGATTTTTCTTCTCGGTATGAAGGGTTTCTTCTGAGATTTTTTTTCTGTTTGGTTTCAGCTTGGAAACTTTATTCCGATGATTTTTTGCATGTTATCGCCGGCCGTAGAATTTTTTTCAAAGATCTTCATTAAATTTTTTTTATTGATTGGTATAGTAATAAAACGTCGATATTACTTTTTTGCTGATGATTTTTCGGCTTTCGGTTTTGCGCTCGGTTTAGCTTTCGAATTGAGTTTACCACCTTGGTTTCAGTACTTATGTGGTTTTTTTGTTTGATAAATGTGCAGTAAATGTACATTTTACAATAATATTTTGCCGAGCACTTTTAGTTGATAGCAGTTTTTATTGCCTGTCGGCTCTAATTCTGTCGGGTTATTTACCTAATATTTTGTTTTCAACAAAATTTCGATAATTTTGGTGAGATCATTACAATTTTGCCCCTAATTTTTTTCGTCGATTGCTCATTTTCAACCACCTTTAGAATTTTAAAAAAATGGATAAACTTGAACATTAAAAAAAAGGATTTTCATCATTTTTGTTTGTCTATTTGTTTTTTTCTGCGATTACACTCATCGAAGTCTCTTCAATAGTTTTTTAGTGTCTTGCTGTTTAAACCCTATAGATGTTGTACCACAAGCGGTGCGAAGCTCAGCTTCGCGTCTGTAAAAAACAAGACTACCTGCAGCATGAAAACCGAGTTCCAAATTGGAATTTATGGTTTCAGAATAAAAAATCTCGAAGTTTTTTCAAAATTTTTCCTGAAATTTTTGGAGAATTTGTTTGTACTGATTTTTTTGTTTGTCAAACAATAAAGCCGAGCACATTGCAAGTCATTAGAAAAAATGTAAATTTTGTTAATAAGTCTTGGGGCCGTTTTGAACCTTCCGTCGAACAGTATTATGCCATTTTTTGGCAATTTTTTGGCAGTATTTTCAAAACCTGGATCATTAGATTGGTTTTAGTCGCAAGATAAAATTGATTTTCGCTGAAACTTCGTTGAAGGTTTTGCTGTACAGTTCGTGCAGATATAAGCTGTTTTGTTTTTTGTTTTTCCAATTTTCATAACCGACATTCTTGAAATTTTAAATTTTTTCCATTGCACCTTTGATCCGGCATTATTCAAAATTCATCTGCTTATTATCTAGTCGGTCAATTTAACACTATTGGCCTGAATCATTAGCTTACTTTGAGATGTCTCTGAGATTTTTGATACTCAATTTTGATTGGCTGAAAATAGGCCAAAATAAATTTCAAACCGTCCGTCCCTCATCATGGGGAACACCACTATATGAAACATACATAATAATCATAATACAGTGCTGATTTAAACTATCCGGACAAAACGAACAAAACTTGAGTTTTCAAACACGTTTTTCTCAAATTGGGTTAAGATTAGACAAAAAGTGAAGAGAACAAAAAGTTGCTTGGAATTTCATTAAAATTGATTTGGTATAATTTTTTCTCCAAAATTCTTAACCAAAATTTTACCCCAAAAATGGGTCATTTTGGTTTTTTTCAATTAATCAAAAACTATGCGGAAACTACTTTGTTAATTGATAAGAAAATTATGTCACAAAAAGCCTCACAGCTTATTACACAGCTTATTATTACACAGCTTAACGAAATTTAAGAAGAGTTAAATCTCCAAAAATTTGCGCAAATTGTTTAAAACTTGTTTTTAAACAGAAAATCTGGGTTTTATATAGAAAAAATCCCATTTATTGACTATCAAGTAAAAATTTTTTCTCTTATACTGGTTTTTGGAGATTAAACTTTTCTTAAAATCTTTTGGGCTGCTTAAGGGGCTTCTTGTGATATAGTTTTCTTATCAATTAACAAAGTAGTTTCAGCGTAGATTTTGATCAATTGAAAAAAACCAAAATGACCCATTTTTGGGGTAAATTTTTTGTTCAGAATTTCGGAGAAAAAACTGCACTATATTAATTCTGATGAAATTCTTAGCAACTTTTGTTGTCTTCATTTTTTGTCTAATCTTAACCCAATTTGAGAAAAACGAGTCTGAAAATTCAAGTTTTGTTCGCTTTGTCCTGATACTTTAAATCAGCACTTTAGTCACTGGTGATAAAACAAGGACTCTTATGATCCAACAGCAGAAATGGCCTAAGAGCAGAAAAACGGACAAAAATTGATTTAAACTGGCAAATCGATAAAAAAATTATTAGAGTTGTCAATACTACTAAGGAAATAGCAAAGTATTCAGGAATTGAGTTTTTCTACAGATTTTTTTTTAAATCTTGCTCAATTTATTGCTCAATTTAAGCATACTATTTTTGTTTTTGGTAATTTTGACAATTCTAATGCTCGTCTAACCGATTAGCTTAAATAAATTAATAGTTTTCGGTTTTTTTGCTCTTATACCATTCGGCCTCTATAGTCACTTTAGTCATACCCAAAGAAGAAATCGTATCTGACAAATATCCGACACTGTAAGAAACCGTATGAGGTGAGGATGTGGCTGTTAGAACGGCGAGGGAAACCAGAAAAACAGAAGATATATGTTTTCAAAATCTGACAAAATGAGGAAGAAAAAATCTGGCAAGCTCAAGTTTGGCGTCGGTTCGGGCCGGTCAAGGATTTTTTCGAGGGACAGGGCGGAATTCCGTAAAAATTGGAAGGTTTGATGACAAGATTTTCAAAATCTCCCAAAACGCCAGGGACAAATTTTATTGAGATATCTGAATCATGAAAGAAGCATCATGAAATAAAGAAGAAAACATTCAAAAGAAGTATCTGGCGTAAAGCGGACAAACGACTAAAACGAATTGTTTTGGACAAGAAAACCCGAGTTTGAGGATAGCAGACACGATTTTTTATTGTTTTGGGAGTTGCTGAACAAAACGTTCACCGGGGATTCTGATAAAAAAAGACCAAGCAGTTCAATATGTATTATTTGGGCGCAAGCAGAGAAACATTGGAAATCTTGAAAATTTTCGCTGTGTGAGGATAGAATTGTCAAAAAAATGCAACTTCGTAACCAAAGATTGATCAGTAGTGAGGGATATGTTCAAATTGAATATGAAAAACGAGCAGATCAAAAGTCAATTGTGTATGGAAGTGCTGGATCCACATGACACACTGGATTTTAAGTTTTCGTGATAACTGTGATTCGAAGTGCAAAAGAGTGAGCACAAACCAAAAACGGTGCCATAGTGCAAAAAATTGATCAATGTCATAACTGTAGGAGTTTTTTAAAATCAAAACGCCCGGCCGAGAGATTCCCGAGAGATATTATTGTTTGCAAAAACTGTAATAAACCAGGGCAATCCGCATAACTCTGTAAACCAAACCGGAGGGTAATAATAATGACAAAAATTCTCAAATTGTAGAATTCACAAAAAACGTTGAGAAAAAAGTCGAAGTCGAACAGAAAGAAAGATTTCAGATTAGCTAGCTTCAAAATAAATTCAAAGAAACCAATTCCGAATGCCCAAAATGAATGAGTTCTAAGATAGGTTCATAATTGCTACAAGTGGTAACACCAACTAACCGGAAATAAAAAGAAAAAGGAGTTATTCAAAAATTTAACACTTTAGCGTAGTAGAAGAAACCTTACGGGAACGATTCAAGACCCGGTCTTATAGTGTCGGAGACTATTCGAGCGAGTTTCAATGCTACTGGATTATTAGAAAAAACATCCAACCGGAACATTACTCGTGTATGTGCACAATATAATAATGACAACCGGAGTTCCGAAAAAGAACGCTAAGGCCATGTAGTAAGCCTTCTAACGAGAGTATATATATGAATACCTCTAATTGTGTTAGTTGAAAGCTGACCTCACTTAGAAAGCCAGTATTTTCAGAGCGTGAGAACTCAAGTAAAATTGTATCGTGTCCCGGATCCTAAGGGGGGGGGGGGTCCTTCCTAAGGGGGAGGGGTCCTCACCTAAGGCAAAATCCTAGGAAAGAGGTCCTTAATTTTTTGGAGGCCCCCTATCCTAGGATTTTGTAAAAGAACGCAAGTTCCCACCCCTAAAGTAAAAGACCCCCTCTTTAGGATCTTGTTAAGCTGAGCTTAACAACCGGGACCCGATACAATAATTCCTTCTAATTCCCTTTAAATCGGTCGCTTTTCCCGCGATAATTAAAGTTAATCGTCCTAATTCCCGAACTTTTCTTTTTCGTCCTAGTTTCATGTGGATATCGTTTCCTGGCTTTCTGTCTTTTTGTCGAAGATTTGTCATGCTAATAAAAATTTGATATTAAAACTCAACCAAAGGATTTCACACATTTGTTTGAACAAACACTTGGTTTGCGTCAACTAGATTATTTGCCTGAAGCTATTTATGTTAAAACAGTGATTGAGCACAATACGAACACTTTATTAGTGGTAAATTGGTAAAAAGCAAAACAAGTTTAAGCCGAAGTTTAAAAAGGACGAGCTGAAAAAATCATCTCAAAAAATATTTTGGTTTTCTTTGCGCTGTTCTTTAGACGGTATTTCTTCTGAAGCTTCCAATAAAATAAAGGGTTATTTACAGGGGGACGTTCACGGACTCGGCTACTAGAAGCTTCTTCGTCTTCTCGCAGTTCTGTTTCTGAGTAGTGCCGCTGTAGAAATCCCCAATACGGAAGTTAAAATTCGGGCAAACTGTTACAATGAGTTGGCCCAATCGGTTTCCTTGTAAATGTCTTCTAGAAATGCATTATCTTTGGTGGCTTTATGGCCAAAGCGAACTGTCGAAATCCCGCCGAAAAGAAGAAAACATTTTGAGTCGAATGGTGATAATGCAAGTTTGTTTTGTTTCACTGTCATATTGGTGTGACCTTTCGAAACTATATTTTAGTTGTGCGCTCTCATTGTTTTCCAGTGAATAAGGTGTCCCTGAAGTTTTGGTGGACCAGTTCTCGCTGGCTGTGCACTCCGTTTTACTCCTTTGGCACTCAATTTTTGAGTGCCTTCTAAACAGAACTAAAATTAATATTCTTTCCTAGAAGGCAGGGGATAATTTCATTTCACTTCAGCAATTCAATTTCTACCAACCAAACTCATATAATCAATAAAAATGCTGAAGACTCTAAAATATGATAAAAAACGAGGAAAAGAGAAGAAATATCTTTTAAGATAGATTAAAATTTAGGTAACATTGTATAATGTTGCCTAAATTTGCTAAATGCCCATAGTTTATTGCAAAAAAATAACGGAGGGAGGGAGGTTGGTGATGGTGCTGGTGATTTTTCTCTGTAAAAAGATTGGAATGGGAGTGGAAGTTTGGCATATGTTGGAATTTTTACTTACCATTTAGGGCGACCGAATTTATTTTCGGTTTTAGGTCGATGAATTCTCTGATCGCCTTCCCACCAGTCTCGTCTTTGAACTTCAGCACAACTTTTTTCTTGTTGGTATTGTCAAACCAGAATTGGTCCACATCATAATTTGAAACGTCGAAATCAGCTTTTGTTTTTTTTTCAAGGGCATTGTTTCATTATCCCCCGTAAAAATTGTTTGCGTCAATATTGAGGATGTAGCTTGATGGTTCTGAGGGCGAAAAATCGTCGAGGTAATTATTGTTTGCTTTGTAAAATCGGCGCGCGTAAATTGGACGACATGCCTCCTTGTATCATTTGCTGCACAAGGTCCAGATATTCACGATCCGTCAAGAGTTTCAGGTCGGTCTTACAGACTTTTAGAAAGACGTCCCCTGAAATGTTACTTGCCGTGAAGTAACAACGCAATCCAGCCCGTAAGTTCGATAGCAAACTTCACGAAAAGCTTCGAAAACGGAAGCAAGCAATAGAACATCTGTAGCCAAGTACAAGTCGTGGTAATCACCGAGTGAGCCACACTTCATTTTTTAGGGCATGATTGAAATCGCTTCTTGAAACACTCACATCCCCTCCTGTTAGACTATTTTTCCATATTGATCGCAGGGGAAGGCAAGTTTCTCTGATTTTTTGAATGAGTTGAAGTATGAGTATGGGTAATGCCCTTTCTATTTCAACATACTGACTTTTTCAGATGAGTGGCCAAGTTTTTCAAAATAGTTCTCCAGCAGAAAAAACTTTTTGTTGGGCAATTCATCGACAAGTTTTGCCAAAGGTGCTAGCATAAACCTATACGAATCGATGAATCTCAGATTTTTGTAGAATTTTTCGATTTTTCCCTTTTTTCCGTGTACGTTTTTATATAAACTGAGATTGTCACGATGGATATTTTTCTTCAGATGCGGGTATTACGGAAAAAATGTTTTCCGAATTGTTTTTTTTGCCAGCGTTTTGAATATAAAGTGTAGATCATAAATTGACAAATTACAAGCTACCACTGGAATGTAATTTGTTGTTTTTTTATTAACGTTACACTCATTGTGTGCCCAACCCAGGAATTTGTTGATGTAATGGAAATGATCAAGTACCACTTGATCCTTGCCGGAAAAATCGTTCTCGCATATCCAACAAATAGTAGCACCTTCCCGTTCCTGGTCTATCACACCGATGAAAATGTAATAAATTTCCTTTTTTGTACTTAAATTTGTCTCGCTAACGATTCAAGGGAGCTCTCATATCCAACAAATAGTAGCATCTTCCCGTTCCTGGTCTATCACACCGATGAAAATGTAATAAATTTCCTTTTTTGTACTTAAATTTGTCTCGCTAACGATTCAAGGGAGCTAATTAGCTCTTCCCTCACATTCGGTCCTCTTTTCAGCTCAAATTTTAACTGGTCTTTTTCCCAAATTCGATTACTGCTAATGCGTAGCCGCACGATTGATGGATTTCAATTCTTTGCTTGCTAGATTTTTTGCGATCAGGTTGCCGTCTGTATACTGGTAATTGCAGTGACTCCAAATCACTGGGTACGTACCAATGAGCTGCTAATTTTTTGAACTTGTGGTCATCTTTTCCCGGCTTGGGCATTGTGATGACGACATCTTCGTCTTGGTAGCACAGTATTTGATGTCTTCTCAAAGTTTCGAATGAAGAGCATGTGTGGAAACATTTGCGGCAAATCTCAGATTGAAATGGGTGCACTTTGTGCCGCACGTACTCGACCAGTTTCTGGAGATCACTTATCAACACATAATGATTTTTTGATCCATCTGTCTGCAGCAACAAGTCCACAATCAGGCTAGCACTGAATCTGCTTGTTACTCTTATGTGCAACAATTCGCCATCGTCGAACCTGAACAGAAAAATAGTATTTATACTTAGCTTTGTAATGAAATATAAAGGGTGTTTGGATAGGTGAAGAATGTTAATGAGGGAATTTTAAGATTTTTCAAAAGGTAAATAGAATTTGCTTACCGGAAGACGTTGATTTGACAATTGTTCAGCATTTCAAATCTGTCCATATCCATCAGACCCATTGGCATTTCGTATCCTCCATTGATTTTCACAATTCCTTCTTTGTCGAGATTGTAGGTTGAGACTTGGTTTTTCTCCAGCCACCGTCTAGATGTGGGGTAGAGGGCCGGCTCATTCACATTGTGATATGCGGCAGCAAAACATTAGAAAAAGCAACGGTCATCATCTTTCGTTTTGATATTTGTGAGCAGAGTAGAAGCAGCGCTGAGTGCGTCAGGTAGCTCGAGGTAGGATCCTGCTCTTATTGTGAGAAAGCCGCGAAACTGATTTGCCATTTTTCAATTCTGTCAATAATCCTTCCGCTACCATGAGAAGAGAACGAATTGACTTGGTTGACCATAAGTCCGGAATTGATCCCCAGCTATTCCCTCGAAGTACACTGTCCATGTCTTAGTTTTCAGAAATAACATGGTCCTTTCGAAGTTTCCACTGTCCCCGTCTTGCATAGTGGGAGCTTTGATCATTCCCATTTCCATGTGGAATTGCACTTTGTTCAGACCCTCTTTGACCCTTTCCAGTATGAGAGCATCTATTCCCTCCTTGTTTTGCATCATGAATTGAAGCAAATCCATTTCTTCTTCACCAACTTTAAGATCGTATCAACGCAATTTGCCTTTGAACGCCCTTTCTGTTGAAGCAGCGGAAGACGTCATCTCGATGCCGTCCCAAACTGGCAATGCGTGCTTCTTCAGCAAATGTTGTTGATAGCTTTCCGCGGTGAGAAATGTTGTATGGCAAAAGATACAATGTCTAATGGAAGTCATGTCATGTACCAGCTTGACGTGCTCTCGGGCTTCCGACAAACTCTCGAATGATTCGAGACACTCATCGCAAACAGTTTGAGGAGGAGAGTGAGGAAGGATTTTGTGAATTTTTGCTCATGTCTTCTCAAGTTCCTTTTAGAGCTCAGTATTTTTTGCGATAGAAGTAGAGTTCCGCATTATTTGTTGAAGTTACTGAAGTAATTCTGAAAAGTTTTAAGATTGAAGTAAAACTGGTTATGAAAAAGCAAAAACGAGAAAGGACTAGGACTAGAAACAATGCGGGTAAGGGCAAGTAGAAGCCATTAACGAGAGTTATACTTCGCCGTGAACTTGACAATAAGTTTTTTCCTTTCCAAAAACAGGGGTTATTACAGCTTTAAGCTATAATGTCTCATCACTTTGTTCAAGTGCAAGGCTTTTGTTTAATAGTAACTGATTCATTTACAGCCTCTAGCTTTTGCTGTTAATTTTTAGGGGTAGCGACAAATTTTTTTTATGGTTTGGCAACTTTTAGGGGACTGGTTTAAAATTTCATTTAACATTTCAGCACTAAATGACAAAATGTAAGGCTTACAATGATTCAGATTGAGCGTTAAACTTTTTCTGACTAGTTTTAACTGTGAAACATTAATTTCCTGATGATTTCAAGCCCAGCATCATGAGCAAGTGTATTTATATATATATATATATATATATATATATATATATATATATATATATATATATATATCATATATATAGTTATTAGAACTCTCGAAACTGTAGTTTTCTCTTTTTTGGCGCATAGCAAGGTGCATTTAGAGTGGTGGCTTGAATAAAATCTGGGGTCACTGATGAAACCCGAGCATCCGAATTGGAAGTTGATCGTTCCGGAGTTGAAACTGCTCCCCTAACAAACGACTCGGGAGACATTGCTGTCGGAATATCCCAACACGCTTCGCGCTCTGCATAATCACGAATACATCCCTCCTGATTTTCATACAACGGCCTTGACTCGCAGTCACACGCGAACAGACTTTTTCTGGGATACTGCTCTAGCGAGGTTGTGCCGTTTATCTCAGTCTTTTCCAATGCCGGATAGCTTTCGTGAATAGTGCAACTCTCGTACATTCGTTTTCGATTCTGCCGAAATTGATCGATGTGATCAAGGAGGTAGTTCGGTAGCAAAATATGACTTTTTGTAGTCCATTCCTCGTTTTGATTCCCGTCGTTTTTTCGGGGAGCCAAGACATTGAACGGAATTGCTGTAGACGGAGAGACTCTCTCTTTCTGTTGATGGATGACTGCAATCGACTCTCTCGTGTATGTTTGGTAGATAATTTTTTTGTCTCGATCAAACACTGATAATATTTGTAAAGGACTAGTCATGACTTGAAGATGTTTTAAGTTTTGTTAAAATAAAATGACTGAACTATCGAAATAAAATTGAGAGAATGAAAAATATGAAAAGTTTTTTTAATAAGAATGAGATCATTAAAGGGGTGGTAAGATTCAATTAGGTCAAAGCTAATAACTTTTTAGGCAAGGCTATCAAATTTTATTCATTCTTTTATGCACGACGCCTGAGGTCATGTTAGGAATGAATGGGAAAACCTGATTTTTTAGATTTATGTGATAGCTCTATTATAGTGGCTACTTTCGAAAAGACTCAAGTTCAAGTTTTCATGATAGTTTGCCAGACATTCTTTGTCATGCTGTTAAAGATTCATTACCATGATTCATAGCAGTCATTAAATTAACCGTCACAATAAAACACGCTGGAAAAATTTTAGAGTATAGCTTGGGGAAAAAGTAACCAAATACCCATATAAAAAGTGGTTTATCGTTAAAGATATTATATCCTTAGTGATAAACTTTTATCATTATGGCTTAAAGCGCTCGTAAAAGTTAACACCTAAATTTTTACTTTCGGAGAGCATGATCTGTCTCGTATACTGTGATCAGTCTTTCTTCATTGTTCCACACTAAAAACCAGTTGGTTGTTATTCATTTATAATGTACTCTTCTCTTGAAACGGATGTTAATTATTTCGATGATTTTCGGGATATATCTTGGATTGATAAGCGTTTAGTCAGAGTCGGTGCAAAAAGATTCGCACAGACCGGCTCTTATGTAACTATCAAATTGTACAAAAAAGACAAAGAGAGAACTTTCAAGTATCGAAAAGGAAGAACCTTGTCAACTGGTGAATTCGCTCTGGTGAATCCTTGTCGGACAATTATACAACAATCAAAAGATTGAAGAAAGGAAAAAATTGTGACGTGACTGAAAAATTTAGAAAAAAGCGAAACATATCTAAAAAACTTTCAAGCTCGTAAAAAGAATGCGAAAGTGAAAACGATGATAACTGTCGGGTTGTGTAACATTATTTACTCGTTATTCTATTGAAACTGCAAAGCAATGGTTGAAGCAAAGTACGAGAAATCCTTTGATTATTTCAAAAAATTCCGTAAAAAGTACAAATTTTTCATCCTGAATCATGAACCTAACTTCTCAGGCTTTGCTTCAAAAGCAAGTTTTGCGTTATCCTCCCACTCGAATAAATTAGGTTTTTGCAGTAATTTGATTGACAACGAAAAACATTATCATGTGCTGGTCGAATTCACAAAAAAGACTACCGATTTACTAAACAAGATGACATCAAAAGCTTTCGTTGTCCCTTGTCTTCTCTCTACTTTCAAATACTTAGTTTTGGGTTGCTCCAACTATGAATTGTCTGGCCCTCTGATGGAAGAATTGAAAATTGCTGTGAAATATAAATCCATCGACAACCTAGATGTTAGTGGTGTTCCAATTCGCAGCCGATTGCCTCAAATTTGCTTCGGTTCGCAGACTAAATCTGTTCAAAGTCAAACTGACATGACTACTTACGTAACAATTAAACGCTTTACTAATAATTTGAATGGTGAAAATGCTGCTGAGTTTTCTTGACTAATTGATATAATTTTAAGTGGGTATGGTTTTATGAAAATTGATTCAAACACTCTTTGTTTGTAAAAATTATCATGGAAAAGAAATTCAAGTTTTAAATTTGCTTTTCGTTTGCTCTCTTGTATATCAAAAAATGTTACTACACAAGCAGGAGGCGTTATCGAGGAGCGTAGCGACGAGCAACGCCGGTTAGCTATTGCATGCTAAACCAAATGGCTTTGCTTTAATATTTCGAAAAACTTGATATGAGTTTTTTCGCGGTTCAAATAAAACTGTAGAAAAAAGAAAATCTGTTGTTGATAAGACTGAATTTACCTAGAGGATCTGCAAAGAATATCTGTCCTCCAGCTTGAGCAAAAAGCAACCAGTGTGTTCCGATGGTGACGCACTCATAATCATGAACGTATTATTGTTTGTGTGTTCCGATGGTTTTACTGTACAAAAGTGTGTTCCGATGGTTTTACACCAGTGTGTTCCGATGGTTTTACTGTACAAAAGCGCATGCTAAATCGGCCGGAAAAATACCTCTAAAGAGATGTTTCAAATGTTTACAACGGTTAATAAGTTCCAGGAATTGAAGTTTATCCTTGTCTAGCTTTGGTCATAAGAGAGTTTTTGGTGATTTTTTTTCTACCAGAAACAATAACTCGACATTATTAGCGAGACCTGAGTCAATTTTGATATCGACCGAAATAGTGCAATTGGTTAATTCAGGATGAATGAAATTGTGGGAAGCCTCGTGAGTAAACGTGAGATCAAAAGCCATAATATAATGATTATCATAATTAGCGAGACTGATTCGATGACTAGTGTTCAAAACAAAATTAAGAACCTCAAGCATATTGTAATAAGTTCTTCTATTGTCTGATGTTGAGATGGTAGTTCCGGTATTGGTCAGGCCGTTTCTGTATACAATGATCTCATTCAACCCAAACTTCTTGTAATGAAAAGGGTTTGTCCTATTAGTACCCAAACATGTTTCGTTTATGCTCATTGCTACTATCGTTCTTTGAACAGGTTCTTTTGGGAAAACATTCTTTTGTCGCCAGCTTTGTACTACTGCAGTTGCGAGAAAAGTTTTTGGTACTAGTTCGATGTAATTGTAAATTGCCGGGTTCTTCAACAAAATTTTTTGTTTTGCTGAGAGAACATAGTCAGTCACAGTCATCTTTCTGACATAGAGATTAGCTTCGATTATTTGAACCTTGTAGTGTTTAGCGGCATCTTCAGATATGACAACAAAATTATTAGGAGAACGTCTATGGGACAATTTAATTGTCACACCGCTAAGTAGGTGCTTGTCACACGATAAGAAGTCGCAAGCAACTTTACCAAATAGCTTCAGCTCGTTCGACGCCGGAACAAGATCTCTACGCTCCGTAACATCCTCAGCTCTCCTTCCATTACCGTCAATAGCTGATGGGTTTTCTTCAAAATAATAACCTTGACAAGCCAACCTTGTTTTCTTGGCATCATTACCGTATGAAAACTTGGTCTCAATAAAGCTTTGATTGGCAAAATTAGCGTTGGTAGTTGATATTTTCTCACCATTCAGCGACAGTGTACACTTAGAAAAAAATGAAGAAAAAGGCACGTTAACAAAATACGGCGTATTTCTGTTTTCCGCCTCTATAGCATGTGTTTGAAGCACGGTTCCATTGTTTCAAACACTTCGTGCATTTACTTTCAAACGAAAACGTTGAAGATCAATGAAACTTTTTCTGTCGCCGAGTACTTCAAACTCCAGCGTAGGACCATCAGGAGAGTAGGAAGTCCAATTTTTTGGGTGAAGGCCTTTTCAAAAGTGACACGTAAAGGCGGTTTTTCAAATAAGTCCAACGAGCTGTGAGTTGCTTGACTCGGAATTAAATTAGAAATCATTTTTAACCCTTGCAAAGAAATCGGAGCGACTTCTCTGTGCAGTTCGGTTTCTGGGAATGACGCGTCTCCTTTTTCGTTTTACCACCGTTGTTCTTTTTTTTGGATGAGTTTTTCGAGTTCTACTTCCTCCTCCTACTTGCTTTTTGATGGTTTTTCTGACGGTGCTCTTGAGTGCCTGCTTAGGGCTTTTTCTTTTTGTTGCAACGTGTATCAGTTCTGGAGCTGCCTAAAGAAGTAGTCCTTTTCCGATCTTTTTTGCTGGTGGTATCACAATTTTTCGCGCCAATGAAAGTGCCACTCTTCCTATTCCCGAGGCTAAAGCACCAAAGCCACTGCTTCGTTGTCCATAATGCCCCGAGAAATGTGGTAGGTTTGCTTGGTTGTGATAATATGAATCCATATTAATCAAAAAATAAACTTTTGAATTTTGAGAGTCAGAACAATTTTTCCCATCCAGCGAAAGGAAAAGTCCTCCAGTTTCTGTGCACAAGTTCACAGAAATATTAGAAAAATTGTTGACCAAAACTTTTTTAAAATCCAAATTACTGAACACTTTACGATGGTTCGGTTCAACTGTACATGCGTAACCGACCGTTTTTCGCTCGACGATTTGTATCAAAAACTTGTAAGAGGGGTGCTTTTGTGTCTCCTACTAGTTGATAAGGAATTATGTCCAGGTAAAAAACATAAGCTGAGTACCGGCACATAAATCAACGTGATATTCAGCAGCAAGATCTTTTTAATGAATGTGCTATGTTTCGAGCTTGCTTGTTTGTAACCTATGATAACCATCTCCATCTCTGACGCCTTTGAATCCAAGTAGACTAAGAATTTGCGGCCTTGAAAAAGTTATACCTTCCCAATAATGCAGCCATAAAAAAAGATGCTTGGTTGTTAGAATTAGAGAAATTGGATTACGTAATAGATCCGTCTTTCGACGGATCTCATCCAGTATTTGTTCAATGCTCGTATACTCTCTTTTTGTTAGTTTTGCTGTTTTTCCAAGGTAAGGCCTGGAGATCTTGTCTTTCTTAACTTTCATGCTTGCTATAATGTGATCTTTTTTGTAGTACACAATGTTGTTGTCAGTTACGTTGTTTATCTGAGCGGGTAAGGTAGTTTCTGTAACTGCTACTCGCCATTTACCTTGAAAATTTATTTCTTCACTTAGGAGATTTTTCAAGTTGGCCAAAGTGTTATCTTTAAAAACGTTCCTTGATGCAGATGAAACTAGGGTAATTGTGAAGGAAGGGGGAACGTTATGGGTGAAAAGAAAAAGCTGGAAGTGCCCTCAGTCAGAATTGCTTACGATTTCTCCTTCTCCAGAACGCGAACTAGTTCAGACACATAAAATTTCCCTCAATCGGTTCTCTGTTAGAATCAATCAAAGTGTATGTGGGGGATTTGGTGTTGGTATGTCAAAAACTTCAAACACTTCATCGGTGAACGAGTGTTTCTAACCCTTGTAAAAAGCTATGTCTACTTTGGCGAGTCTAACATAATCACCAACATTGGACGTTGAACTAATTTCAATGACTGTTCTGCTCTTAATGAAATCAGGCGAGGAACATCTTTTTAGTTACTTTGTTTGGTGCAAAATTTGTGACACGATTTGTTCTCGAATTAATTGCATTGACAAAACCTTGCAATTTGTCAATGTATGAGTAAGTCCATTTATCCTCCAAGTACCTATAAACAAGACTTTTTCAAGGAATTGATTTTTCTCTCAGCGAATGCAGACTTTTTCTCGCTCTCTGTGCTTTATGTTTTTATGCCTTTCTTTTTACATAATGCTTCGAGGGACCGTTTAAACTCTGTGCCCTTGTTCACGCATATTTTTTTTTTGGTTGTTTTGTCGTTATCATTAGTTTGAACGCTACTTTGATTTCAAGGGTTGCACTCTGAGATAGCGGGACAAGCAGTCAACTGCAACAAGCAGATACTTAACGTCATGGTTGTACTGGGCAAGTTTATCAACAAAGGCCAGATCTAATGACCATATTTCGTCGATATCGTTAACTATGACTTTGAGTCGCGGCATTATTCGGATGACAGTTCTAAATTTTTCCTGTAAGCATGTTCAGTATGAAAGAAATTGCTCAATTTTTTTTCGCGAAAATTTGGTTGCTTTTATCAAGTTGTTCACACTACCAAATAATGCGGGACCTTTGTAACTGTATTTAGTTTTGAAAAACTTTTCTTCAATCTTGGTAATTTTCCCATTGTTTTGTTTTCGCCTTCGTCTTTTCTGACATTGGAGAATCTGAATCGTTTTAGGGCGTTCCGTACGAGTCAAAGCCTTCTTCTGACTTTTTATCGTTTTTGGTTTCGAGTTTTTCTATTGTCGCTAATGCTTTTTCTTTTTTGCTTTTTACTTAAGGTTTCTCTTAAGGTTACTTCTCTTAATTTTTTTTTGCCAAGTGGGGGATGTTAGGCGTGTTCTTGAGGGTCCGGGTTCTCGTTCCTCTTGAGCGTTAAAAGACGCTGACTGAACCGCGTGTTTGGCATTTCGAATTATTACCAGCTTTTCATTCAAGTTGAGAGCAGTTAAACTGATAATGAACGCCGGATTGTGTAGTTTTTTTGTTGGTTGTTGTATGTCAAATAAAAATACTGCCGCTTTAAGTCATGTTGGTACTTCATCTACATATATCACCTCATTGTCATAGTTTATGGTTACTCTTTCTGATTTTTTTATGATTTCAAGTATGGTTTTTGCTCTAATACGTTTTTTGTACTCTAAAACCCGTAACTGTCCCAAAAAACTTTCGGTCTGACTATCGTTTTTCTCTTCTAATATTTCATATTTATCTTGTTCGATCTTTACTTCTTCATCGTCCGTTAACAGTTCAAGCTGTTCTTGTTGGGGCTCAGCAGCATTTTCCGTAAATGTTTCCTTCGTTGCAGTAGTCTTACTAGTTTGAGGAGGTAATTGGGGTCTAAGCCGGTTAAGGTTGATTAGTTGAGCGTTTTTATGTTTAATTGTATTATTGTGGAGAACACGTGCAGCATGTGACTGCTCTTTAACTTATAAGTGTTTCGGCATTAAAATGAATTCTTCAGCAATCATAATTAAGATGTGACGTACTTGTAAGAAAAATCAAGTATTTGCCGCACTAAATGAAAACCTTCTTTACTCAAAATAATCGCACGTTTTTTGACAACACAGGGTTTTGGAGTGATTAAGTATTTATATGCTGTCTCGAATCGTTCGATGGTTGCAATTTTAACGGGTACGTTTCCATTGACTACATTGAGCAAATATTCACAAATAAAGGTTATGATCTCGCGATTTGAAGTTTTTCTAATTAATCGTCTTAGTTGGTCAGGTGTCAGTTGTACCATATATCGCAGAACAGATACGGTTTTTTTTTTCATATGTTTTTGGAGTAGTTTCTGCTATAGACAAGGGTAAATAAAAAACTGTTGGCCCAGGCCGTGTGATATTTGAACAATATCTCAAACAATCTGATGTGCGCGGGTCCAAGTTGATTAGAAGATGTCCAAAAGAGTCTCTCGTAGCAGCTTCTCAAAAATTTTGATACCTTCAAGTGTCTTCCTAAAAGATCTAGTTGCTGAACGTCACGAGGTGATTTGAACATAATGATGTGTGAAGTGTTCAAATCAATCGTACGCGACCATCGACTTTGTTGAAACAAGTTATGCTTAATATATATTTTATATCTATCCCTCTATGTCTACCCGCTGCCGCTAATCTAACAAATTCCTTGTCATATAGATGTTTTCACTTCGAATCCGTTGAATTTCTTGAACTTCACAATTACTTCGCGAGAAGACACTTTGTCTGCGAATGCAGGTTGCATATCTTTGTAAAGATATAGAACGGTTGCAAACTCACGATAAAAAGTATTTCCCATCAAAAGTTTGATAAATAACTTAGTTTTCCAGCAACAAAAACTACTTCAGACCTTGGCAAAGTTACAGTGTTACAAAAATTGCTTGATTTTTTTCACTGCTTGTCTCATTATAAACAAACTCTGTTACTAATGTCGCGTCAGGTTCATCTTCTGCTGCTGCTGCTATTTCTGATATTTGAGATCTGATTTATTCTACAGACTGTGTTAGACTTTTTCTCACTGTAAAGGAAGCTTGTAAAAAAACAGTACAAAAAACAGTCGAGCACATAAGTTAGTATTATGAACAGTACAAAATTTCATAATGTATGAAGTCTCTGTCGTTTATGTCGTGCTTTCCAAAAACAAAGTTTGCTGGATTATTTGCAGTTTTTTCATAGCACAATATTTTGTTCACAGAATCCTTCTCCTAATCTCATCTGGCAATTCACTGCAGTTTAGATCCATCTGAACTCATGGCTGACGTTTGGGTGCTAGGACTACTTCGGAAGATATATTCCTAATTGCTGGCTAATATTTCTGATAAATTTGAATCTCTGGAAGTATACAAATTGATCAATAACTGGAAACAATCTCTTTCATGTAGACAAATCTTCTTCGGAAATTATTATTTACTGCTTCCTCTGAGCAATTTGGCCGCTGCAATCAATACGCTCAATTCTTTTTAATGAATTTTAATATCACCTTCTGGAGTCATCTATGCTCAGAGCATTGAATTTGGTGATAGGTATGTCTCCACTTTCGCTGATCTCTCGCTGTTGTTAAAATTTCAACCAATCATAAAAAACCTTGATTTTATTCAGGGCACAATGATTCCTGGAGTTGTAATGAGGCATATGTCTATTGCAATTTGGATAATTTTGAAAAGTAAGCTTTCAACCCGAGGGCAGCCCAAATCATCTAGGTTTTCAACCTTTCGGTCCAAATACTTAGCCAAAAAATCTGTCTTTTATTTTCCTTTAGC
>NC_087067.1:24956818-24986311 GCF_963678635.1 Symsagittifera roscoffensis | reverse complement strand
ACAAGTCTGAGCTGTATCGCTATGTTTTGTATCGAAGTTGTGTGAGTCGTGTTTGAAAAATTTGCCAGCAATAAATTCAATTTTTTTGTGCTCAATTGTTTGGGTTGTTCACTTTTGTACAACCACGCGTAGTTTTTCTTGCCATCGGTTTAATTTGTTTCTTATCTTTCTGCTACTTGTTGCCGCAACACTTGATTTTGTAAAATCAATATTCTTTTTTCCCAGCTAAAGCTTAGATAGTCTTCACACCTCTCCTTTTCGCTAAGTGCTGAAGCGTTGACTTGTTCAGGAAGCCTCTCCGTATGTTTCTTTTCGATGACCCTCTTGCCTTTTGACAATTTTTGTAGGTCATGCATAGCTTCTACGGGTAATAGCTGCATCATCAGGTTTTTCATATTTATCAAGCGTGTTTTGCGGTTTCCTAAATCAATTTTTCAGGTGAACTTTTTGCCTTTTGAAAGCGCGATGTTTGGTGTTTGTCCCATGTGGGCTTTGGACGGTGATGATTATGTTACTCTGTCTAATGTTATTCTGATTATTTGAATTATCTTGGCTACTACTGAAGCTGTATTAAATTGTTACTTCATTTTGTCATTGCGCATCACAGCGACTGGAATTCACAATTTCATTCATTTGCTCAATTAACTTTATTGACCTTTATGGTCATCTAGCGGTGCGAAAAGAAATTTTAAATGATTTGATTTACAAAATTGAAACTTCTTTGCTCGATTGTTTTGTTTCTAATTGCATCTGATTTCTTTCGAATTTCTATTGTTTGAAATGTATCTTTGCATAAATTTGATTGCTGTAACCGCTGGGTTATATGAAACAGCTATTTATGTGGAAAATCTTGATAACTTATCTATCGCTACTAAAAAACATTCTTTTCTTTTTAACTCGTCTGGTAACGAAACGGTAAAATCTGTTTTATCTCTCCCGTTCGTTTCAACTATGGGTTCCAATTGAAACTATTTTAACTTTGCAATGCTCAGCTTCAGTATTTTAGCTCCGAGAAGTGTTTGCAATTTTGAATCATCTGCACCATTGACCAATGGATTTAAAGAAATCATACGTTTCCACTCAGATCAAGTATCGCAGTTGAACCTGGGTGTGCCAGATGCCTGCTTTTTAGCACCGTCTGGCGAAATTGTATGGGTAACACGATTCGTTCGTCAACAAAAGGCCATCTTCATAACCATGGAGTCTGTTCCTAATCATATACCAATCTGCGGTGTACAAGCCTTTAAGGGTTTCCCAGTGTAGTTTCTCTACTATGTTCACTACCCGTTTTTTGTCCCGGTCGTTTTTCGTGCCTACCGCGCTGAAAATTAGATTTCGTGTTTCTTGCAGTTTCTGAAGAAAAAGTAGTACTTCTTAATATCCTTTTCTGTTTCTGTTACGACAGTCGCGACGATGTTACTCGTTATCGGGCTGCTGCTAAATTTGATATGTTGTGCACTGTTTGTCATTGCGGGGTGTTCAATGTTTGGGGCGCTTTCTTCTACTCCGGCAAGATATGGGTCCACCATGCTAACTCGGTACTCCTAAAACTCGTCGAGCTCAATGATCAATTCTTGTCGGTTTTCTATCTCCTCTCCTTTGTTTCCTTTCTATGCTTGTCTCGTTTGCAATTTTTATTTCAACAGAGACCAAATGCCTTGCTGCTTGGCTAATTCCAGCGAAAACTAATATATTGGGTGTCGAGTTGTTGATGCAAATTAGTCGTCATGTGACTTCGATTTCTCTGACGTTTGATCTCGCAGGCAGTGGTGACGTGATTGAATTGTTGAATTTGGTTCATGAAGTCAATTTTCACAAGAAATTTTTATATTTTGCCTGTGCCACCTGGGACTTGAAAGACGATACTGTTTTCTGAATGGCCTCTCCATCTGTTATTCAACGTGTCTTTTTTTCCTTCGATTGATTGTGCTTTTACTTCCTTCCCTCGATCTTACTGTAACAAGTATAAAAACATTTTGAT
Source organism: Symsagittifera roscoffensis (assembly GCF_963678635.1). NCBI lineage: Eukaryota > Metazoa > Xenacoelomorpha > Acoela > Convolutidae > Symsagittifera > Symsagittifera roscoffensis. The sequence goes on along the minus strand of NC_087067.1, from coordinate 24,984,330 downwards.
AATATTCGATATCAAAACTGGAAAAGATTTATTTATCTACCCTTTTTTTAGCCAACTTTGGTTACTTTTGGATTTTTGGTCGCGCCAATTGCATTGCTTCAAGTCAGATGGTCTGCGATGACGAGCTATTATTTTCCGTGCTAGAAGTATTTGAAGTGTTCAATTGCCCATACTACTCCTAATAGTTCAAACTCGTTTATGGTATAATTTACTTCCACGGATTTCGAAAATCTCGACAGACATGCAATATCAATCTAAAATTTTGTCAGTGAATTGTTCTATCCCCGGTTAAATTTTCTTCGTGAAAAAATTTGTCGACCTTTCGTGTATCCCGGCTCTCTGTTTTTCTGGTAATTATACTACACTCCGCGGGCTTGCGGTTGAAGTTACACCTCAGGCTACTTTTTCGTTTGTTTTCAAGTGTTGTAGATAGACCAAAATGTTTAGTTTTGAGGGTTTTGATTTTTTTGTTAACTTTTTTTCTAGTTGCAGAACAATAAACAATTTGTGGTGAAGTTAACAGTTCTTAAGCGAGTTTTTCATTATTCATGTGGGCGTAAACATAACCCTGACTTTTCTGCTCCTCCATTCCCACTGTTGGTAGTGACTCTAGTTCCCCAAAGTCAGCATGGATTTGTTTTAGAGATTCTCTTATCTTTTGTTTTTGACAAATAAGTTTGTACGTTTCATTTGCAATTTTTCTTGAAGTGATGTAGATGTCCTCCAAGTTCTTCACGAATACTTTTGTTTTTACTTACTATAAGTCTTATACGGGTGTCTTTTGTTGGAAATGACATTGTGTTTGGCTCTCAAACATTGATATAATTATAATCTAAATTTAGGGTCCGCTTTGTCCCAATTAAAATATTTGCCTCATATGAAATTTTCTCTTGTTTCGTCGATGATTTTTTGACTAAATAGTGGTTCTGTCGGTTTTACGAGTTCAGGTTTTTTTTTTGATTTCGCTGTTTGATCATAAATGTTCTGACATCCATCTGGTTCTTTGCGAAAACTCGGTTTTCTATCTCCTCCCTTTTGTTTCCTTTCTCTGTTTGTGTCTCGTTTGCATTTTTTTCAATTGAGACGAATTGCCTTGCTGCTCAGATATTTCCGGTGAACACTAATTTTGGAATGTTTGGTTGTTGATGCAAATTAGTTGTCTGGCGACTTCGATCATCGTGATGTTTAATCTCGTAGGCAGTGGTGACGTCACTGAGATGGTGACTGTGGTACATGAAGTCAATTTTTCACATGTGATGATAATTTTGATACTTCACCTGTGCCACCTGGGGCCTGAAAGACTATTTTTGCTTTCTGAAAGGCCTCTCCATCCATCTGTTATTCAACGTGTCTTCTTCTTTCTTTTGATTAATTGTGCTTTTATTTCCTTCCTTCGATCTTACTGTATCAAATATAAAAATCCTTTAATAAAGTTGGTATCAAAACTGGAATAGATTTATTTATTTATCCTTCTTTTTAGCCTACTCTGGCTAATTCTGGATCGCAGTTTAATTTGAGTAAATCCTCTAGATCTTAAAATTCGAAGACTGGAATTTCTTTATAGGGTTCAAAAAAAAGAACAAAGCTCGAAAGAAAGATGACTTCATTATATACTCCGACCAGGGTTTAATTTGAAAAAAAATCCGAAATTTTCTATTTTGTCATTTTTTTTGGCTTGCTAAAATGTATTTCTGAACTCTCTCAAATCATTGTAAAGACCCAACTTCAACAAAAATTTCTGTGCCTCAGGCGAATTTTAGACACTTTTAATTTTAGCTTTGTTGTCATTTTCGTGAGTGGTGAAAAAACTCAAAAACAATGCAGACGCACATAGTCTGATGGTAGATATGTTACTCTCAATCGACTATGAAATCTAATTCTTTCTGATAAACAAATATTGGTTTAGCAGACTATATTTATCTGGTCGTCATGTTCTAAGTCAGAAATTATATCTATATATCTAACCATGGTCGTGATACAACATTTAGCAAATAAAACGTTGGACTCTGATTGACGTTTATTGGTGGTACCTGGACTTGCGTGGAAAAACAATGCAGAGTTCATGCTATGTGTTGTTTCACAGCGCGCAATTCGCCGTCAACTTTGTTCGGTTCGACACTGAATTGATTAGTAACAGAGTAGTAGGTGCTGCTTGTTTAGCCGAAATTTTTAGCAATCTACTAATAACATATTTATAGTGGTTTGTGGTTTCGGGTTGTTTTTTGTTCCAATTTTCGAAGAATGTGAGGAAAATATTTGCTGGTGGTGCTAATTTTTGTTCGGACCATTTTTCAAAGAAAAACGAAGGATGTTACTCTTAAGGGATGAATCTTGATATTTCTTGATAAGAAGGCTTGATATTTGTGGTGTCCGAAAGATCGCGCTTACCGGTGTACTAACCTGACTTTACAATCGGCGTAAAATGATTCTATATAAACTGCATTCAGCGTTTGATACATTAATGCTGAAAGTATAAGGCGCTTTACTTACGCGTGGCAAATAATCCCGCACCACGAGACTGTTTTAAATTGAATTGAGGCAAGCTATTTGGTCTTGCCCGCACTGACAAAAATGACTTAGGATCGATTTTAGTATCAAAAAAATTATATTGATTAAATTTAGATTGAAAAAAGTACAAAGAATAAACAAAAAAAATGATTTGAATCAATTTAAATCGCAGCTACAACAAATGATCCAAACCGATTTTTGTTTTATACAATTTTTTCAAACCAAAACAATTGTGGTCGACAAAAGAGGGCAGTTAGTACAATCATGACAAAATGTCTTGTCATATTCGAAATGTCTTGTCTTTTATTTCTGTCGCAACTGCCTCCTAAACGACAGAAAATTGCTTTATACAAATAATGCATTTTTAAGAAGTACAGTTTATTGAAATATTCTGCATGAAGTGCACTATTAGTCGAGCATCTTAGTTTTGCGTTATTTTTCGATTTTTACAAAAAATAAAAAAAATTTAATAGAGAAAAAAATTGTTGTCTTGAAATAATTGTGCTGCTTGAACAGTAACCAACTATTCATTATCAACTGCAAATTAGGCCTTATTCGGGAATGATTCACACTTTTCCCGGTTTCCAGGTACTGTGATGCATGCTATATACCCAGCTCAAACCGGAATCAACTTCACAAAAGTAAAACATATTCATTAGAGTTCAAAGTGTTTTACGAGTACCAACGATTATTGAATGGAATCGAGTCGAACAATAATGTACCACCGAATAATTCAGTTTACATGTATCCCATTAGGGAGGCGCCAAAAAAGGAATTTGAGAAACCACATATGGCCGGATTTTTGCTGAACATTGGATGATAATATGCTCTTTTTCCATAAACTCTGAGTTTTAATATTTGGCAGCGTGTTTGCCTATTTGGCAGCGGGTAAAAATCATCTGATCAGTTTTACTCAAAATGCAGTTTATGGAGGAAAATATTTCAGCAGGAGAATTTTAGTCCAAATCATTTTTTGTTATGCAAAACGACAAAACGGTTCACAAGTTTAATGATGAGTGCATGTATGGAGTGAAATATTAATCCGAAACACGACTGAAGTGTCTATAATATCAGACCACATCCAATGTCCAGTTTTCTGATTGCAGATGGCCCCATGCCAATGTTTTTCCACATCCCTTCGGGGATCGTGGGAACAACAATGAAGCAAGACAAAAAAATGAAGCAAATTTCAAAAATTTTAAGTCCAAGAAAAACGCGTATGATTCAAATGAGTTTGATTAGAAAATGCACATTAAGTAAGATTCTACATACCTTCAGACAATAAGAGAGTTTCAGGTCTTTGAACACTTTTAAACGAAATTATCATAGGTTCTGAAAAGTTTTAGCTCAGAAAGGACAATTAACAATATCTGATTATTTTCTGTAAATTATGGGGGCATGAAAATTGATAATGTTTCCCTCTTTTAACCTTTCAGCAGTGAATTGGTCTGCCCCAGAAATTGAAAAAAAAGAAGAATATAAAAAAGTTAAACGGAGCAAGCTCTGAAGAGACATTGATGCACTAGTAGATGCAAGAATTACCATTTAAATTCCAAATATAAAATTTCAGTTTTTCATAAAATTGATTATTTTTTTTAAATACTTATTTGTTAAAAAGCAGTCAGAAAACTCAATAAAAATGAATAAGTTGAATGAATGTTGAATTTTACTATTTCAGAGTCATTGTGTTGTATTTGTCCGCTTGCGGAGTAAATCATCCAGGATAAAAACCCACAGGACAAAACCCCATCAAAGTAAACCCTCAAGGTTAAACCCCCCCCCACAGGACCAAATCCCCCTCGGACAGAATCTCCAGTTTTTAGTTCAAAAATCCCCAACTTTCGAAAAAAACAAAGACGCGCAACTAAAAATTTAATTAAATGATGTAATATAATCAACGGAAAAGAAATAGATAGATTGAAGACTAAAACCTAAAAGGACAAGTTGACAGCTATGGCTTTGAGGTAATGCAATTCTTTCAAGTGATTTGTTTGTCTTGGGGAGGTCCTCAATCGTCCTGAAAGATACGTTCAGCATATCCACGTCGAATCGCTTTTTCCCTCCCGTTGAGTTTTGCTTTCCTTTGCCTGCGAAAGTGTCCTTAAAATAATTTTTGATGCCGTCCAACATTTGGCATATTTCGAGGATTTTTTTTCTACCAAAATTCTGCATGTAAGAGTGGGACAAACGCAGGATCAGCTAAAAGACGTATCGCTAGCTTGAATTCCTTGTCCTCGCGATACTGTACAGAAAAACAAGTTCGAGTATGTTTCTATAAATGGCTTGAGAGAAGTGAAAGAAACAACCTTTGATTATTTGATTTCTCTGTCCCAAAAATTGGCATCCACATATTTGAAGAGTCAGCCATTTCAAAGTCCATCATGATAAAATGGGAGGGGGGAAAAATTTGCCTTAAGTTTGATCAGAAAGTGTTTTACTTCTAATTATCGGGGAGAAGGACAAAGATAAAAAGAAAAGTTGTTCCATCTACGGAGCAGTCCAGTGTATGCTTTGTAGAAGTTATCAAAAAGCTTTTGAAGGTGCCAACAAAAAACCAGCTCCCATAAGGTGATACACTACCGGCACCTTTGAGGAGCATTCTGGTGTGGCTTTTTTCAGGGTAGTTGACAAAACCCTTTGAGTGGAACAGTCGGTGCAGGCCACTGCATCCGCTTTGATCTGTTCACTAATGGCAAACATTTCCATTAAAGCACCCGGGCCGCGTTTGTGCTCATATGGAGACGACTTGAGGAATTTGCCCTTTCTCAACTTTCGGAAGTTCATATGCTTGCTTTACAATGTTGCTTTGATCGACGCAACTCGCACTGTCACTAGATAGAATTGGCTATTTTTCTCTTCTTACAACATGCGTAGCTATTTTGAAGCGCTTTCAGGCCCCTTTGTTACTTAACACAAATTTGACTTTGTTATTTTTTTTGTTATTGTTTCAAATGAGTCGGTAGTTAACAAAATAACTTGTTTTTCAAACTGGGCAAAATTCTAATTGCGTGTAATTGCTTATGGTGGATTGAATTGCAACCACGCAAACTGGTATCACACATTGTAAACTAACTGATACGCTTGACTAAATCGGGTGTTAGTTTGTGTATCAGTCAACATAAACTAACGTTGTGTTTAATTTTTTGATACCACTAAAATCAACGTACCGTGGTCCTAGATGTCTGAAATTTTGACACAATCAAAGGATGGTTTTCTAGAAATCATGGATTTCCTCTTATAGCATCCCACACGCCCACTTTAGTTGAAGCGTGAGATTTTTAAACCCTGGGTCTAAATTGAACACAATTTTTTATTAATTGTACAAAAGGTCATACATGGGATTCGAGCGCTGAAGGGATCAACAATATTCGCCATTCATTTGTCTTACTGATTGCGCTTGTTAACTTTGGCTATCAAAGCCTACTCTTTTAGGAAATCAACTGAAAGTTGGAATCTCAAAGTTGTTGAAAAGCCACATCAACATGAAGATGCATGTTTAAATGGAAGTCAATTCAATATGGAATCAGAAAAAAATATAAAAATATCTAATATTTACGTTTTGATTTCCAGAATACTCCAGAAAATAAAATATGGGGGTGTTTCAGTCCTATACCAGTATTTGTCTATACAAATGAAGTTACGGTAACCTAGGAAAAATGATCACATTCACATTCATTAACAGGGTTAGCCCGAAGCAGCTAGAGATGAATCGAGCACTACGCTTGATCGAAAATTTGAAAACTTTAAACAAAAAAGTGCTTTATTTGAAATAAGACAAGAATTTTTTTTTTATTAAATCATAACTTAAAAAAAAAGCTTTAATAAAAAACCTTAAATAATTTCGACTTTTCGACTCTTTTTCGTTTCGATTATTTTTACTTTCAAAAAATTTCGACTATCATTGCTTTCGACAACCAAGTCAAGCTTGAAGTAGTTTGAATTTTGAAAACAATGAAAACAAATTATAAATTATCATCCAATCCAGACTGATAATGGGGACTATGATGATGCACTTGAAGTATGGTCTAAACTCTTTCCGGACCAAGTAATTTTGACCTGGAGCTCATATCGCAACGTGTTTGGTTTTGTTCCAAAACCCCTTGTAGATGAAATTCAATCGCAATCCGTACAAATTCAGGCTTACTTTCTGGAGGCACTTGTACCGTACTACTCTAACTTATGGGTTTTTGATATCGTTGGATATGTGTTTGTCTTTTTGGGACTTTTGATTCTTATTTCAGCCTATGAGTTATACAAAAGAGAGAGTCATTTTTATCTGAATTTGTGTGTATCGCAAGCCGAGAAAGAAAAACAGTTGTTCGAGCCTGCGCTACGACAAGCCTTGCGAATACCAGTTTTCAAAGTGGGGTACATTTTTGCTCTACTGTTGAGTAGCATACCAATTACACTTGGTACTTTATTGACATTATGGCCGACGATTTTAAATCTGGTTATTCCCCATACTGTATTTGCTCTCATGTGTGCGATCTCGTTTGCTTGGTTTAATCTTCGAATTGTAAATGCAATGAAAATCCTGAAAAAATCATGGAAACAGTCCAAGCGAGTGGCAATTGCAATTTTACCCGGTTTGTTTGTTGGAGGCTGTTTGGCCGCCATGTATACTCTTCTAAGACATGAAGGTAACATGGAGCTACTAAATTCATCTTTACTGGCGTGTATTTGCTTTGCAATTTTACTGCATATCAGGCAAGTTTAAAATTTGAACACCCCTAGGAGGTCCACCAATCTTTGACAAAAAATTTGAGAATCTTAACTAAACCTTGAAAATTTTTTTGGCTATCTTTGCAAAATTCTTGCTAGAGAATCTTTGAAGATTAACAAAATTTAAAATATTTGAAGAAAAACTTAATATAAGAAAAAATATTTGAAGAAATTGAGTAGGTTTAGGAACCGAGCAGATTCTAATTAATACAGAAAATACTGCAAATTTTGCAAATCATCTGCAAAATGTTATGCCGGTTATCATCCATTTTTTGAAAACAAATGTTACAAAAAATTTCGAACTAATTTCAAGTTCTACAATTGTAGCTTTAACCTTATATTACGGATTTGTTTTTGGCTATGTAATTCAGTATTTTCAATTATTTCTCATGAAATTTCACTGCGGGTAGTCATTGGTAGCTACTTTTATATTATTTAATTACAACAAATTTTTTGAAATAAAAAAACAGAACTACTCAGTCTTCATACAGTGGCGTGCGGAGAAATTTTTGAGAAAAAAATGAAAATCTTGTGGACATATCTTAGGTCGACCAATTTGGTTTTTCAAACTTTTTGAGAAAAAAAACTAAATTGCTGTTTTGAGCACCAAAAAAAATATTTGACCAACAAATGCGGTAGGGCAAGTCAACAAGATATTTTACAAGCAAAATTAATTTTCAGGTTCATATTGTGAGATGAAAAATATGTTTCCTCGAAAATATGAGAGTGTTTAGACTAGGAAATGATGTTAACGCAAGAAGGTTTAATTGCTCCTATCATTTGAAAATGTAGAGGAAGTTTTTTTCTTTTTTTTACGCAAAATCAGGCGCCACAATTAATCATTGGAATTGGACTAGGAAATGATGTTAACGCAAGAAGGTTTAATTGCTCTTATCATTTGAAAATGTAGAGGAACTTTGTATTCGGAAGTGTTGTAGTTTTTTTCTTTTTTTACGCAAAATCAGGCGCCACAATTAATCATTGGAATGGGTCGACTGATACACCAAATTGAATTCTTTTTAGTCGTGATTTGATGGAAATTAGATAACTTTTAAAAGTTTTATCAGTATCGAGAATAACTGGTGCTTATAACTTTTCGTTTTTTTCAACTTTGAGTGAATAAAACGTTTAGTTTTGTTCATGTAAAATTAGTTTTTGGAGCTTTTTAGCACCATTTTGTGAACCAAAATCATCCAAAATATTTGAAAATGTTCTTTCCTTTTTTCTGCTGTTCTAGTAATATTTATCCAAGTTTTTTTTTCCAATTTGCTTACATTACAATGACTGTCTTTTATGTCAAAATTATAGTTTGACGTCAGATCTTTTTATCACACCACGCAGAAACAACCGCACTAATTTGAAGAAAAAAAAATTTTGTACATTTTAAAGACGATGGTCGAAACAATCTGTGCAATTTGTACAGTACCCGATTACCTTTGGTTTTATCTGACAATAGACAGTTGCGGGCTTCGGCGTTTTCGATGACTGAAGCCGAATTATAGCTGGTGATCTAACATAATACGTTGTGGTTTGCATTTTTAAGAGATCAAGTTTGAGGTAATGAGCTTTAGGTAAAGAGTTGACGATTCAGTTCAGTTTCGTTGAAATATGAACAAGACTGTTCGTATCAGGGAGAAAAACCTGAATGCTCCGACTGCTTTTTAAGATCTATGGAAAAGTAGTAACGTAAAAAAAAAGTAAAAATGAAAAACTTTTTTTTTAAATTTGAGATTTTTTGTGAAAATCACAACCCCACACGCCGTGTAAACTAAAAAAGGATAGATTTCGCTCCTTTTAACAAATCAATTATGACAAATAAGCTTCTTTCAACCAATTTGGAACGATTTCTAAGACGGATTAAATATCCGATTACGCGTTAATAGCGCGAAATATATCGTGCGTTAATTGTCCCAAATTGGCCAAAATGACAATCTTTAAACCCCCATAACTTTACGAAAAATAATCACAGGTAAAATATCTTTTCCCATTTAAGCTCAGGACAACAATACCTTTCGAATGATATTTAAAAACTTCCGTGAAAAATGGCTAGTTAAAAAGTTGAAATTTGTCTGAAGAAAAAAAAACCCACCCGAGCGCAAATATTCCATTACTTTCGTTACGAAAGTCGAAACAAAAGCTATCTTGTTCTGGTTCTTTAGTTAATTTTCAGTGTAGTGATGTGCATTAATGTGAAAAAATTGTTTTGGTGGCGCATTACATATCGTTGATAAATTTTGTGGTTAAAAAGTGTATAACACATAAAGGTTTATAAACTGTGAATTAATTTTGATGAAGATGAAATTCAAGGGGCTTAATGTTTGTTGTATCCTGGGCGCCCGTGATTGCCTAACGTTGGATATGAAAAGAGTTATCAGTTAGTGTCAATTCGGTAGTCTTCTGTGAGGGTTTGACTGAGTTGATGAATTCAGCATGGTATAGACTGTCAAACTCTACCGAGCTAGTGAATGCCCTTCCATCTAATACCCTTCTAGTCGTCCATAATGTTCAATGGTTCACACGTATGTTTTGCTCAGTATCCTTTTTGATGGAGAGCATTTCGCTGGCGAGGAGGCTTTCATTTTGCTGGCCTGCAAATTGTTTTTGGCTCTGGGACGTAACTGGTAAAATTCATGGTTAAGCCCCGAGTTGCAATTGCTATTGGGTTAGACGAGGATGTAGATTTGACTGTTTCGACAATTTACGGAGGCACTGATTAGAATAGAGGTTTCAGGTGTAGAAAAGGAGCTGTCTGTTGCTGCTTCTTTTGCGCGTACACTCAGTTTTGGTAAATTCAGGATGCCAAAATGTTTTCTTATATTTTGCTCATGTTTGACCTCAACCCTTCTGTTTGCTGCAAGTTTGTTTGATTCCTATGGTTTCTGCCATTTTTGCCTCTTGGCTTTCCTCGGCGGTCGATCTCGGTTGAGCTTTGGAGGCTTTGGAGAGTTCCAGAAGCTGGTTCCTGTATAAAATTCAACACTCCTAAAACTCATCCTTAATTTTGCTTGATTATGGCTCACGTGTTCCGAAATTCAAGTAAAAACGGTTGACATACATTTATTTTTTTTATCTGAGCGAAAGAAACACACGAGCTGTTTTTTTCTGCTTTAGTTGACATTTGCTCAAATGTCTTGATCAGATTTTCAAAAAAAACTTGATCAGATTTTCAATTACCTATCTGCTTAAGTGTTCGTCAAGTGTTTTTGTGTGTAGAAATTTCCCGTGTTAATTTTCATAATACTTGACCAGATTTTCAAATACTTGTGACACTGTGCAGACCATGTGCTAATAGGGTCACGCTTTGGATCGGTCATCAGTTCGAAATTTTGTTGCCTAGCAACGCCATTAGTGAAATCTGGTTTGATAGCGTAGATAATAGCTAACAGCTTATCAAGTTCTATTGCTTGTACAAAATCTGATTCAACCGAATCAAAATGTTGTCTTGTTCGTTAGTCGTGGGTTTGAAAACTTTTATTGAGGAATTTGGAAGCGTGTAATTAGTATGTAATTCAACGCCAACTGTCGTCGTCAAACTCGGTCTTAATTGATTGTTCGCTATCGCCCGGTCATGCTGAAAAACAACCATTTTCCTACATTACGAGGCCAAACTGTGCACTGGATAGGAGCACAATTTTCTGTCTGTATGTTCCTGGATTCCAGAGACAAGTCTTTAAAAATGTTCAAACTTTGTCGGAACGATCAAAGAAAATGAAAAAACAAAAGAAGAACAAAGGTAGCGTCCTTGTCGCGGAATCTGCTTACAATGCACAAAATGCACAGTTTGGCCTCGTAATGTAAGGTTGATTTCTTTATGAGTCAAAGTGCGCGTTTGGTCTCAGAAAACTGGAGTTCTCAGGATGAGCCTGCCTCTCACGATGGTCAAAGTCTTTCTACCACCTTAAAAGCCGTATAAAATTTTTCAGCTTTAGTGATATTTCAGTATCCCCTTTGGCTTGTGACAGAGTAAAAAGTTTTCGGTAAGGTACTTTTGGCGGCTAACCTAGTCTCTATTAGATTTACGGGCAATGTTTTTATTGAAATCTAATTCTATAACCCCCTAGAGTGATTGCTAGCATGGGTTTCTCTTAGTTCTTTTTTAAATTTGCAGAACACTTTTTTTTGCCTAAGTTGCGTCTTTCAAACTTGCCAGATCTCTGACCTTTATAGTCTCGTCCTTGCGTAATATTCTGATGGGCGAAACCACGTTGAAAACTATAAATCAACCTTTTTTGGGTATTTCCTTGCTAGGTGAAGCCCCATTTCTAGTACGAATCTTTATGAGATCGGAGTGTATCAATCCAGCTTTTTCGCAGTAAGCAATATTTTAGCAGTCGTGTTTTACGCCGTAAAATGACAATTGGGGTGAATTTGAGCAACAAAAATATCGGGTTTCCAGCATTAAGAGATGTTTTATATTTAGTTACGATGGCTCAAAAGAAATACCAACAACCGTCAGTCAACTTTTACTTTTTTGAAAAAACCAGGTTTTTAGTCAAATTCAAAACCATATACGAGTCAAGAAAAAATGGTATCACCCAATAATTATGTTTTGTAAGAACCTTATACAAAAATATGATGTAGGATATAAGGAAGACTATTATAAAATGAAAATTTCATAGAAAATGAATGAAGTTTTCAAAATATGAGGAAACAGATCATCACGCTGTGAAGAATTTATAATTTTGTTATGATTATTTTAAAAAAAAATTAATCATAAAAAAATCGGTTGGAATTTTGTGCCTTGTTCGGTATTTTTGTGCTTTTTAGTTTTAGCAAAATTCTGCCTTGTAGACTGCTAGAATATGTTTTCAACATGATTTACTAAGAGAGACGAGGGGTCAGTTGTTAGAGCCCTTTGTTTCAATTAGAATTTAAAATTATAAGTCTCAGTTAAATTATATCATAGATCATAGTCGATCTGGTCCTAGAGTTAAAATGATAGTTATATAAACAGACAAATTGAAAAAGAATGGTTAAATAGACAAAGGTTAAGTGTTATGCACAACTGTTCATATTTTGTTAACTTTTACGAATAGAAGGGGATTTTTATTTATCAATTTATTACGTTTAACTGAACTCACAATATTTCCACCTGCTCTTGTTAATTTAAAATTCAGAGCAGCGGGGGATTTATCTATTTTCAAAGTCAAAACAATAGAGACACTCCGCCTGACTGGCGTCGTGGATAAATACTCAGTGCCCTCGATCATCTGTTAAACTTTCTTAAAAATCGTTGCCTTTTTACAAGGTTAATAAAACTGAAAGAATAAAAAAATCCGCTCAGAATTTGAAAAGTTAGATATTTGGATTTAAGTTAAGTTGTTCAGTTGAAATCTGGATCAATTGTTAAGTTAAAAAGGCATTCTTAGCTTGAGGTGTGAACAAATTTAGAATAGAAAAGAGTCCGCTCGTATCTTATGTAAACAATTAAAACAATAGTCTTTTTTGTAATTGTGTAGCATTTCCAATAATACAAGGACAATAAATACAAGCAGAAATTGGCAATAAATTTTCTATAAGCATGTAAGTTATAATTTAGGATCAGATCAGAGTCTTAGTTCAAAAATTAAAAAAAAAACTTTTTGTGCAGCTGATCAGAAAGTTTTTGAAAGTTATCAATCGGGTTTAGAGTAATGAACGTAGTGAGTACTCATAGATAGGTATTGATGCTTTTTTGTTGTTTTTTTTCAGGAAAAAGTCTTAAATTTTGCTCACGCTCTGTTTTTGCTCACGCTCTGTAATAATTTATTGCGTTCTGACTTTTGATTTTTTTATTTCACTTCATTTTTTGTTAACTCGACTACCAAAGAGCAAACTCGACTAGCGACAAACAGCAAAAATGTAAACGATCACAAAAAACGTAATCGACTACTAATTTTGAAAATGGAATATAATTATCAGAATTCAAAATAAAAAATTTACCAATTGATCCAGTTTTCGGAACTTTATCAAAAAGCAGCAATTGTAAGTTTTTCGAAAAACTCAAAGAATTTTACGGGATTATGTATATTTTTTCAAAATTCGGAAGTTGAAATTTTTTCAAAAAACAAGTCAAAACAGTTTCCTTGCGTTAGCAAAAAGTAATGAGTTAAAATGTTTTTCCAACTGTCAATACGCTATGTTTTTAATTGAATATTTGAAGGAATAATATCGAAAGTTGCAATACCTGAAGTTTTTTCGAGACTCAAATATTACTTGTTTCTAGTAAAAACTCTCTTAGAAAACCTTACAAGATTTTGAATTCTTACAAAATGTCTCTCAAAACTCACGATTTGTATAAGATTTTGCGTTTTTTAAAAACCCGGAAGTTTATAAATTCATGAAACGGAAAGAATAGGAAACTTGACAAAACTTCAAGCCTGATGAGCTGCAATTCTGTCTTTTTCCCTTCTCTACCTGAATTTTCATCACCACATTGTTGAGAACGCTTTTGATACTTTTTGAACATTGGCCTTGTTTTAGGCTCAAGTCACTTGGCGTTGTCGTTTTGGTCAGCGTTATTTATTTTGTGAGTATCGCAGTTATGTTATCTCTGGATTTAGACGAGCAGTGTTCAACTTTTGATCCTGATCCAAGCAGACATGCCACACTATTCAAAAACTGTGGTGGAAAGATAAGGTTTGGCGCTACAGTTACAGTCAAGGACAAGGATGAACGAGAGATTCCATGTGAATATTCTGTCATCGAAATATCTCCTTTCCTTTTCCATTTCAGTATGAATTTCGATGCCGGGTTATGTCAAATTAGAATAACCGATCGTACAATACCTGTTTGGAGTGTCCTCAATATTTTATTCCTGGCAATGTACGGCTTATATTATAACTTCGAAAACTCAGCGCGATCTTCGGTTTATTTTACGGTTGCAGTTTTTGCGTTCACGTTTTTCGGTTTAACTGTAGAAATAAGATTTTTTAAAGCAACTTTTGGCCTATCAGCCTTGTGCCCGTTCACGCTTTTGCTCATACTTATACTAGGAACAGCGGGATATCGAAAGGAAATTAAATTTTTATTTTGCGGGTTTCCAGATGAGACGTATTATTCGCCCTCAAGACGAGACAGGATGCATGTTGTCAATCAGCCTGCGTATCCAACTCCAATAGGCAGGACCTTTAGTTTTCGATAATTGAAGATAAGTCAAAAATCCCGTGTAGATTTTTCTAAAGAACTAAGTTCAATTTTTTTTCAGCTTGGAACTTTTACTTTTGAGGTCTTCTCTACATAAGCTGCTGTTCCTCAGTTTTTCTATTGAAACCACTATTGACTTGAAAAGAAAATGATTTTTTTTTGTTTTGAAACTTTACGCATTACATTTTGCCTCAGTTCAACATATCCTTGAAAAGTATCAACTGGTATCTGCAGCTTAAGCTGGACAGTAAGTGATTTTTTTTCAAAAATAAGCAGATTATGTGTTTCGCTAGTTTTTCGTTGTTGTTCTTTGATGGAGTTTTTTTTTTTAACTTTGTTTTTTTTGAGACGCCCGGAATGTTTTTTTTTCACTTTTTTTATTTTTTTCTCAAAAACCAACCCAGCGGCTTTTACCAATATTTTGTCACAGAGAACTTCATCCCCTCTTCTGCGAGTCTGTTTTTCCACCAATCTCTCCTCAACTCGCTCCAGTCCTTGGAGATTGACCAAATCCTCGAAATTTTTGAACTTTTGTTCAGCATTGTTTTTTTTCTCCAAAACGATTTTGCCAATAATTTGTAGGGACGCCAATTGCTTAACAAATACTCTCTAATTCTGATAGGGAAATCGCTACGGGCTTGAGAAAAAAAACGTATCTATAACAGTTTTCACCATCTTTGGGACGTACCTTAAATAGTTTTCGGCTGTTTTCCTATAACCCACACCCCCCCACCGTACGATGTGAAGTATGAAGAACAAATCTGTTCAAAGTTGTCGATTTGTTCACCACGCTAAATTTCATTGCGTTATGACAACGTTAAATAAGCTTTTCAAAACAGAATTTGAAAGGGGGACTGGAAAAGAGCCTAGCTTTCGCTGTTTTCCGGACGTATTTTAGTTTCTCAAAAATGATTCAGCTAAATCTAAAACAATCGAAAGGACAGTTTGCCAGAATTTTCCTCGAATAAGCCGTTACTCCAGAATTTTGATACGAAAAGTGCTATGTGATAATTGTCCAAGCAAAGACTGCTATTCCTTAATTTGGTAGAAAAACCACTATAGACAGGAGAAAAGCCCGATTGATGTCATTTTCCTGTTTTTCGTGCTTGCCTCATTTTTTCAAAAAGACCCAGGAAAATAAAAAAATGGACTCAATTGAAAAGCCAGTTGTAGGTACCACTTGCTCCTGTTTATCTCGAAAATTGTGGGCTCTCTTTGGAAAAAAATGGCACATAACTTCTTGGGATTTGATCCTTTCCAAGGCCGGCAAGAGCGGAATATACCAAAAAAATATTAGCGAAAATTGCAGGCACACAGCGGAAAAGCTCATTTTCTTAGTGTTGAAATACTTTTTATGAAAGTATAGATTAGATTATGACTTTTGATCCGAATTTTTTTCCCAAAATGCACGCTGCCCATTTTCACCAAAGTGGTATCAAAGAGAAAATAATTTCCTCTGTGTGCTTATATATTCCGTTGGTCTCTTTTCACCTCACTTCAATTTGTGTGGCCTTGAGAAAGTGCAGTTCCAAGTTAATTCTTACCCATTTTTTGGACTTCAACCAAATTACTCTACCAATATTCAGATGAACCTTTTGACGGCCTGCCGTGCGTTTTTGGCTACTAAAGAAACCACCATGGCTTTGTGAAAGACCAGTTTCCGACAAATCGGACTTTTTTTGGACCTAATTTATTTTTCCTTGAAAACGACTCGCCCAAATCTTAGATTAAGGGTTCGATTGATACTGCAACATTTTGGTAGAGAAACGCTATGGACTCTGGTCTTGAAAAAAGTCCAGTTGTTGACGGACTTACCTCTCTGATTCGAATACTACCCGGCCAAAACAATTTGAATATAAGGGTTCAATCGAAGGACCAGGTTGTAATGATCTATAGCTCATATCTGTCTGTGAGTTCGCAGTTTTTGTTGACAAAAATTTGCAAAATCTAAAAAGTGTCAGAACTCAAAGTGGCAGTTGTCAAGGCCGAACGCAGTTTATTTCAAAACTTTTTGAATTGAGTTTTTTGAGACTCGTAAAAAATATATTTTTCACTGAAAGTCAATCTGCCAACTTTCATTGAAGATGTAACAAATAAAAAAAAGCTTCTACTTTGTAAGTATGCAGATTCCGCTGCTCGTTTTCCAACCTTATCCTAAATCCTATAGCCTTGATTTTTGTCCGTTTTCTCCAAAAACGACTCTGCGATCAATTTTCTTTCGATACTGTGTTTAAAAGCTTACGCTAGGAAATAGGTTGTAAGGATCTCCCATGCTGAGACGGCTGCACATTGATTTTGACCAGGAAACGGCTAGAAATTTCTATTTTTGGACTCTAAATTACAACCGATACAATCAGTTTTTGGATTTCTCTAGACAAATTTTTTTCAGTAAAAAGCAATTTTTATACTGCCAAAGAAACTTGAAGACAACCCGGGTTGACCTCCATAGGCCGAAATTGCTAATCATGCAATTCCATACACTTAGTCTATGGAAAAAATGCTAGTCTTACAAATTTCATACATGTTTGCAATATGAGTTTAAACGAATTCTAAAGTTATTTTCTGTTTTTTTTTTGTATCAAAATTGGTGTCTCTCCATAAAAATAGAAAAAAAGTGGTATAAGAAAGCTAATCATACAATTTTCATATATGGAAATTGCATGATTGGTATTTTTAGAAATTTTTTTCCAAAAAAAAGCCATGAACTGCTGGAAAAAAATGAAGTTCTATTAAGGTGGCAGCAACAAAAAAAATTTCAAAGACCTTTCTTCATAGACCTTCTATGCAATTTTCTGTCCCTTTGGAACTTTATGGAAAGTCTAAGATTAGCGTTTTTCCATATGTGGAAATTGTATGACTAGCATTTTGGTCAACCTGGAAAATTCCACTCCTTTTTAAACTTATGGTGGTTTAAAGATCGTCTATGTGGGCAAACTGGGAACTATCAAATTTAATCGTGCCAGCCTAAAATATTTCAAGGGCGAGGATGTCCATTTCGTCCGGATTTTTCTCCAGAAATATTTCATAACTGATATTTTTTGACGAATTTTTCAAAATGTTTATTCAAACAATGGAGACTGAAAATAGCAAAAAATAGTCAATTTGACTGATTTGGGATCATTAAGAGTGTGGATTAAATTTAAAGTTTTTAAAATCGTGTATGCCGACTTATCGCGTTTATCTCATTGACTTTTATTGTTGCTTTTATCCAAATTGATCTTGGGCTTTTGTTTCCTTTAAAAATGGATAGATCTTTTTAAGAAAACTTAGAAAGTATTGAATTTTTGGAACCAGCTTTGCATGTGCTAATAACTTGTTCAAATTTTGCATATTTATCGAAAACAAATTTACGTGATAAAAGGGCCCATTAATTCTACATCAGGGGCAAGTTATCGCAGCATAACGGCCAGAAAAACAACCTTGCCAACTTATTATGATATACAAGACACGCGATCTCTTAGAGCCACTACAAAGTCTGCTCTCGGTTATTACGAGTTTGTGAAAAAAAGTGAAAACTTTTACAAGACTTACAATAGTTTAAAAACAGGAAGTTTACCTACGAACTATTACACAGAGCCTTCCAACCAGTCAAACCCGTTTGTAGAAAAAGACGAAGACCAAATAACTGATAAATCGCTTTTGGGGAAAGACGGAGAAAAAATTGCGACTCAGTTTTCTTCAGAGAAAGGAGGAGAAAATAAACCAAGTCAATCACTTTCAGTGAAAGGCGAAGACAAAATCGAAGTTCGATCTTTTTCGGAGAGAAACGAAGAAAAAATAACAGACCGCTCACTTTCGGAGAAATATGGTGGAAAAGTAGCAAGTCGCTCTTTTTCGGAGAAAGACGGAGGAAAAACTACAGCTCCATCATATTCCGAAATATACACAGAAAACTTAGAAGCTCGATCAACTTTCGAAAAAGACACAGATAAAAAGACATACCAGTCACTTTCGCAAAAGAGCAGAAAGAAGAGTAAAAATCGACCCAAAACTGAGAAGTAGTATCGCCAAACTTAAAAATAAAATGCATCGCTAACAAGCAAATGCCATGTTTTTTTTTAAGTTTTTATCCAAAAAGTTACAAAGAGAAACAATGTTTTTGAATTATTGAACTAAACTTGATACTTTAGAAGGGATGAATTTACGTATTTTGCTGCTGTTGTCGTTTTGAAGTAGTTCGGATTATTGAACCGATGCTAGAAAACAATTTTTATTCAGTGGAACGTTATAAGTGTTGTTTGATGTTCATTTTCTTGGAAAAAAGCTCAGAAAGATTTCAGTGGCCAGAAAGTTCTAAAAATCATAATAGAACATTAAATTTCTAGTTTATTCAGCTAATCCGATCCGGGGGAGCAGATTTAGGGGGAAGTTTAAAAGAAAAGTTTAAAATCCCAGTATTATAGTGAAGTTTGTTTAGTTTTAAGAAAAGGATACTAATTATGGAGCAAGAAGATGTTTGAAAAATTTCAAAAATCCGAAAAAATCATCAAACGATGTTTTTGATTGAACGATAGCCTAAATACGAGGCTGCACTTAAAAAAGCTGCATCAAAGCAAGGTTATTTAGAGTAATGAACGTAGTGAAGACTCTTATATAGGTTTTGCTGATTTTTTTTGTTTTTTTTTACGAAAAAAGTCCTGAAATTCAAAGAACTTAAACGGCATCTAAGTTTTCTTTGAAATTCGAAAAACGAGAATTTTTCAAGAAAATCACTATTTTTTAAATTGTTTAATTGCGTTCATTACTCTTTCCTAATCTTCGATTGGATATGTTCTTACAACCACAAGAAACTGCGTAGTCTCAGCAATAGTTTATACAGGAAATGACCGGAACGGTATTGGCTTCGTAAATAAAAACAAGGTAGAAGATATGGGCTAAACTTGAAATGCGGAAGCGAAGCGTACAATTGACGATATTTGGAATGAAGGTAACATGGACAAATCAAAAACGTCTCCATAAGTCAAAAAAATGAACCGGTATAAACTGTAAAAACTTTTTAAAAGCAGATATGAGCTTTACATTTTTCCTCAATTGAATTATAAAAAACTGAGTCGAATTGATTTATTTGTGTTTGTATGTATTTTTAATTTTGGTTAGTGATCAAGAAGCAGAACCTAGTAGCATTAAACTGCAACTCGAAATATAATAATTTAAAAAACGTTTTTGGGTTAGTTGAAAAATTTTGTAAACAAAAGAAACAAACTGTACCGTGATTAATTGCGTCTCAAAAACCACGAATCTTAAGATAATTTTTGTAAGCAAAAAAACTGGATGAATTTTTTTATACACAAAATCAGAGAAAAAACTATCAAAAAACGAATGCCGGCAAGACTTCAATGTTCTTCCAAAAATTTCTTGCTAAGATAAAAAATCCAATTTGCCCAAGACTTCTAAATGTTTGTATGACAAATTTAATCATTACTGTGCAACAGTTGGGTCTCGAAGTAACAAAAACTGCAACAAAAAGAAATTAACTCTAAATCAAAAATCTTTTTCCTTCCTCATGGAAAAAACTAAGGAAAGTGAAGTATCAAACAATAAAAACTGTTTTCCAATCAAATTTTTCACAGACATTTGTAATTTCAATATGTTTGCTCCGAAAAAACTGAGATTTGCTATTGTACCAGCACTAACAAAAATCCTCCATACCAGCACTAACAAAAATCCTCCGTAATGCACTCCATTTTTCCCGATGTTTTCAATTACCAGCACTAACAAAGCTTTCAAGCAAAATATTACGTGGAAATAAAGTAGGAAATGCAATAAGACCTTTTCTGAAAAAAAAAAAAATCTGGATAAGCTCGCAAGTAGTCGGACTTGTTCACAAAAGGTAAACTCGAGGCAAAACGCATTGACAATTGATAAATCTTTAAGTTTGCGGATTAGATCTAGCATTAAACAGTTTAGTTTAATTTTCAAAAACTATCCGGATTTTGTCAATAATCTTTCAAAAGGCAGTTTGAATTATTTTCATCATAAACTGTTTGACAATTATGCTCTGGGTTGTTCGAACTTTTTCTGATAAATTTTTTCAAAAACTAGGATTATTAGGCTAATTTAGTGTTGTTTTCTCGGTGCATGTGTCATTTTTTTGAGTAACAAACTTGAAAAGTAGGAAAAAAACTGATGTCTAATTTATAAGATTTGAGGCTAACTTCAAACTGTTCTGTTTTCCGAGGCATCCCTTGGCAGATTTTGTTTGAAATATTTAGGATGCCCTCACAAATCTATATCAATCATATTTTAACGATCTTTTTTTTGTGTATATAATTGGTTTGAATGCATTCTTTTATTATTGTTAGAATAATTGGAGATGGCAGTTTTTTGCGTTCGGCAGCTTGGTATATTGATCACCAAAAGGTTCGCATTTTTTGATAAAGTGACATGGACCGAAGTTTTCGGAGAAAGGGAGGAGAAAAGCTTAGAACACCTTTTCTTAAGGATTCGATTACCTGCCCACCCGAGGATCCCTTTTAATTCTATTTGAAATTTCCATTTTTGGCTGACCGACTTCTGGCTAAGCGCCTGCCAAAAAAAACCAATTTTTTCGAAAAAGCCGCAAACAATTTTTTTGGAGTAATTTAAAAAATTTGCCTGTAGCGCAGAAGATTTAGGGTCCAATTATGGACTTTATAGTTATTTGATTTTTGAGATAACTCAGAAATTCAAGTTGGTCGACCTTAACAAAAAGGTGGACGAAATTGTTTTTTTTTGAAACTCCCCTTCCGGAAAAAAAATTTAAATCTGCCCCTGGCACTGTCGTTATGGTCAACAATTTTTCTCTGCTGACATATTCATTTAATGCCCAGAAGTGAATTCAATGCGGTAGAAATTTAATTTAAAAAAGTAAATAAAAAGAAGTTTAAGTGATTTTGGGTCCAAATACCAGTTTTACGATGAAAGATTTTTTAACGCTAAGTAATGAAAAAATCATTCGATAACTGAACCTCAATTGTTTTACTTGCTGCGACGTTATTTTTTTTGAGTACTAGAGTACTGCTAAATTTGAGCCGCTCAAAATGTGACGGACTGCGAAAACTTTAATTTTTTGTGAGTTGCAGTAAACTGATTAAACAATTTTGTTAAACGTTTCTTCTTAATACGAAAAAAAAAATTACTGGGGCAATCTGTTTTTCAATCGGGCGAATCAATTTTAGAACAGATTTTTACTGTTTTTTAAACAATTTTCACGATTGAATTTGCGCAATTTACAGAGTTTTTTGTTGATTTCTAAAACTTTCTTAAAAACAAAATTGTTGTTCCAACCATTTCCAAAGAAAATAACTGAATATTTGCGCTCGAGGTGTCTTTTTTTACTCCAGACAAATTCGGACTTTTAACTAACCATTCTCGACGGATTATTTTATATGATCTGAAAGCGCAAAAAAAATTCAGTTGTGAATATTTTTCTAAAAGTTAAAAAGGGTTAAAGACTGTCAAAACGGTCAAATTGGGACAATAAACGCGCGATATTTTTGGCACTATAAACGTGTCAGCGAGTATAAAATCCGTCTCAGAAATTGTTCCAAATTGGTTGAATCAGGCTGTTTGCCACAATTGCTATATTACTAGGAGCAAAATTTATCACTTTGTACTCTATAACTCTATATGGCTTAATGATTTTTTATTTAAAAAAGTTTGAAATATTAATGATGTTTATATGTCAACAATCAGTAGTTAATTTTAGGAAAAAAAAGTATTTGAAAAAATGCTTTGACACGAATTACATTGGTAAAATACATATATTCGGTTTAACCTTTTCAACTGCCAGTCATTGCTTTTATCAGTCTGTTAAGTCAACAGAGCTTTAGATTTTTTATATGAGGTAAACATGATCGATGTTTATTTGAGTAATTATGACTGTTTCCAATATAACAAAATTCTTATTTTTTTAATTACATGGTTTCGTGAATATATGTTTGTCACAGCGTTTTTAAAAAAATTTGTTTCGAATCCTTGCTTTTTCCATTTTATTGTATTTTTTAAATGTTAAAAAAGAAATGAATGTGTTTTTGAATGACAAAACCATGATATTCCGACTGCACTTCAAAATCAGTTTAATGTTTTTTGGTGCGTATATTGACAAAATTACCAAAGAAATTTTTTTTCTTCATTTTTTTGAATTTATTCCCTAAACTTCCATGTAAACTACAAAGGATGTATTTAGCTAATAAAATACTGAATGGCTATGAACACTTTTCAGTTTGTATCGCTTGAATCCACCACTTACTTAAGAACGCAATATAACAAATCAGCCACATAAGTATTTTTCAAACCCCCGTAGTTTTACGAAAAAATGATCACAGGCAAAAAAAAACCTTTGTAAGTTTGGGGTTAAGAAAAAAATTTCTCCAGATGTAACAGAAAGTTTTGTCAAAAATGCTTAATTAATGAACCAAAAATTGACTGAATGAAAAAAAAACACCCCAGGCTTAAAGGTTTCGCATTTTCTTCAAAAGTCGGATTAAGAAATCAACTGTCTCTTAAGTATATTTTTGATGTCTCTAATCACTAAGCGATGTTGGTTATGTTAAGAATTATTTGTTTTTTTTCCATTATTTTCACTGTTTTCTTTGCACTGCCACTGAGTTTTGATTAGGAAAGTTCTATAAAGTTTGCAGAAGTCCGCTGAAGATTTTTTCTGATTTCAGCTTTAATAATTCCTTCTTTCCTTGGAAGCTTTTTATCAGAGAAATTAGTTAGTGAAGATTTTCAATTACAAAAGTTTCAGGTCTATATCAATATACGGCTATAAACCATAACGTTGAGCTGACTCATCATTAATTTGATGATCTTACCCAAAAACAATTGAGTAGACGTTGTAGACAGTTTGCTTCTATTTATTTGGTTTTCATCGGAGCAATTTTGAAACCATTTATGTAATTGGTGGCTCTCGAACTGAAAATTGTTGTTGTATTTTTAAATATTTTTGGCTCCTTATGTATATTCCTTCAAATACACTCAATTTTGTGTAGTCTATACTTTGATTTGAATGGCCGCTTCTTATTTGTAATTTTAAAACACAGCTTCTATTTGAGTATATTGTTTTTTTGAGCTGTTTTCGACCCAGAAACTAATGAATTTATTTGAACATTTTTGCTTTGAAATTATTTGTTGAGCTTTCTCGTAGAGCATTGAAAAAAGCTCGTTCACCTTTTTTTTTGAAAATATTTGATAACCATAAATTTATGTTAAAACGCTGGTCAATTTCTCAAAACTGATGACCCAGTCATTCTGGAATATCCGTTTTTGAACCTTATTTAAAAGGAGCTCTTTTTAGGACTTTTTGAAAAAAACATCAGAACTTTTTTATGTTTTATCAAAAAAATTCAGTTAACTTAAGTCAAGCAAATTTGATTGAAACACTTATTTGTACCAAAGCAATCCTGATTTTTGTTGAAATTTAAAAATTAGAAGCATTGACAACCTAACAGAATGATCAAGGGCAGCTATTTAAAGATGAGATATGCCACTAGCACAAAGTTCACCACCGTTTTTCATGCTGAAAAACAAACGAAGAAAAACTATCCTGAATCCTCTCCTATTTCCTTTTCCTATAATACTTGCCTAAAAACACGATACATTTTGCACCGATAGCTACTTGAACTATTTTCCATCTTTTAAATCATTATACATCACTGCTACCTCAGACAGACTTCTCAAAAAGTGTTATTCCATGCTTTTTGTGATCAGAATTGTATCATCTTACAAATTCACTTTAAAACAGTCATTACTCTTTTTTTGGGGGTGAAACGCAAGTCACATTCTCCAATTTTTGATTGAATTTTGTGTTCTAAATCTTAATGATTTTCAAATTATGATTTCTTTTATGCATACCATTAAAAAGCGTCACTTTTTTTACCGCAGGATTACTAATACAGTGCTGATTTAAATTAACCGGACAAAACGCGTTAACTAAGAAAAGCCAAAATGACCAATTTTTGAGGTAAAATTTTGGGCCCGAATTTGACAAAACAAATTACAGATATTATTTCTGCTAAAACTTTAAGCAAGTTTTGTCTTCATAAGTTTTCACCTAAACTCAACCCAATTTGAGAAAAACGCGTTTTAAATTTAAAGTTTAACGCGTTTTGTCCGGTTAATTTATATCAGCACTGTATTTGGAATACAGTGAAAAATTTTGTAATAGATGAATGCTTTGCAGCGGTTATTGTAGAGCAGTTTTGTTGAGATTTCAGTTTTGGCTAAGTTCTATTATCATTTTACTTAGAATCGGATTGAAAAAAAGCACTACTCATAGCATTTAACATTTAACGCTCAACACTAGCATTTAACACGCCCAAGAAATTGTCTGATTACTCTGCGACTAGCACTTTTTGTAGTGTAAAATAGTTTGACTTGCTTTTTTTGCAGTGGGAAATTGTGGAAATGTATGACCAGCTTTTTTCAATGTATGAAATTGTGTGAGAAGCAGAGAATCATTTTCGTTTTGCGTGAAAATCGAATATGTTTTTTGAAATGTCGCTTGAAGTTTTTGTATTTAGTTCTAGGCACAATCACCAAAGATATTCTCAAGTGAGAAAACCAACAAGTTGAACGGCAGATTCCTACAGATAAACTGCATAACTGGATCGAAAATATGTAATTTTTTAAGTACGACTAAAAAGCTTGTTTTTCAAAATTCTGAGACTTTGCATAATGCTGCCTGATGTTTATAAATTAAGTGAGAAAAGAATTCTGGCTTCACGCAAAACACACATTCTAATTGTTTTTGTGCAAAAAGACTGTGTCTGAACAATATACTTTTTAGACCAAAAATTCCCGTTTCGCTTATAACATTTTTTTCGAACTTTTTGGTTTTTGTCTAGACTGAAAAACGAAAAAAATCCCCAATTTGGAAAGTTTCTTTGAAAAGTGTGCCATCAGAACTTTCTTAGTCTCCAATATCAAATTTAATTTTTTTACATTTAAAGAATCAGTTTTGAACATCCTCAGATTTCAATCATAAATTTTTGTCGATGTAAAAAAAACCCTAAATTTGAAAAAAAACTCTAGTCATACAATTTTCCTAGTGTATTCTGCCCGGGGTATCATTTTGCTACCAAATTAAATTGTTCTTGAAGTTTTAATTTTATCCAAAAAGGTTAATATGAAGGCGAAAAGCCTGGTTTTTAGGCTAAGATAGTCTCTATAATCATGTTATTCAAAAGCACGAAAGTTGCTGGACGAAAGAACCATAGGAATCCTCATGCATCTCAAAAAAACCTCATACCTCTTTGCTTGGCTCAAGAGGATGATTACGCCTTAACAGAAGCGTCAAATCCGAAAGATAGAAAACAAAAATCAGCTTGATTGGGTCTCAAGACATAAAATATTGAAGAAAACCAAAAATTTTTGGGCCCGTTGTTTTGCTTTTGGAGGTTATCGCAAGAAGTGTCACATAGAAACTTGGACAGTGAAAAATTTTTGTTCTCAAATAAAATTTTGAGAGATAGAACTGCTTATAGATGGTTTTTAAAGTTATGTTTTTCATTTACACTTTTTTCATTTATTTATTTAACTACCGACAAAATAGAAATCGCCATTTTTAAAATTTAACAACACTGACCTTATTTTAAAATATTAAAAGAGGTAAATAACATTTTTTTGAGAATTTTTCTGGAATTTTTTAGACTATTCTCGGTAATTCAAGCCAAAAAATCAAAGCACAAATTCAATGTTTTTCCCATGCAAACTTTCTACGAAAAGCGAACATAACTGGTGTCGTTAAAAAAAAATTTTTCTAAATTTTGGCAGAAAGTTTAATTAAGGTTGCATCCATTAAAACAACTTTTCTGAGATGAAATAATCAAAAAATTTGTTTAAATGTGTCATATGATAATTTTCTCAATCTTTTTATCTGATCGAGGAAAATTAGTGGCAATAACGATTTGTTATCAACCAAAATTGTTTGTCGGATAATTTCAGTTCTGAGGTTGCAAAAAGTGTTGTTTTAACTACTAATTGTAATTATTTTCATTTTTTTTAGAGCGTTGATATTGTGCTGCGATGATGAAAATGAGAAACCATGAATCACTCCTTAACACTCCAAATTGGGAGAGAGTGTTTCAATATTTGGGTCTCGTCTGTTAATCCCCCCTGAATAATGAATCAAAGAAAAGAAGACTGCTCGTATCAGGGCGAAGCCCTCAATGTTCCGACTGCCTTTTGAGATTTATAGAGCAGTAGTAACATTAAAAAATTAAAGGTAATAAGTCAAAACGAAAAAAAAAATTCTAAAATCATCCCCCCAGACGCCATATAAAGTACAAAAGAATAAATTTTGCTCTTTGTAAGAAATCAGCTATGGCAAATAAGCTTCTTCAACCAATTTGCAACTAATTCTAAGACCGATTAAATCTCGCTTACGCGTTAGAAGCGCGAAACATATCGCGCGTTAATTGTCCCAAATTGGCCAAAATTGCGATCTTTAAACCCCCATAACTTTGTGAAAGTTGATCACAGGTAAAATATCTTTTCCAATTTAAGCTCAGGACAACAATACCTTTTGAATGATTTTTAAAAAATTTGTCAGAAAAGGCTAGTTAAAAAGTCAAAATTTATCTGAAGAAAAAAAACCCACCCCGAGCAGAAATCGAAAAACTAAACAATTAACATTAATATTTACAATGTTGGTCTAAAATTACTGCAAAACAAAAAGCTGGTATTCAGAACCATGAATTAAATCAAAAATAATAATATGGGAACAAAACGGTTACTCAAAAAGCGTTTGGAGTCATATTTGTCATATATATGCAACTCAGATAAAAAACGGCAAAAAACAACGAAACAGACTTGTTTGAAGCTAAATTAGACTACACGGCGTCGTTTCTGCCTGTATCTTTTCAATAGCCAGCATTTTTTGTTTTTGCTTTCTATCAATTAGGGAGGCAATAACTGAAATTACTCCAAAATTTTGCTGTTGTGAGCTGGATTTGGGGCCAAGAAAACCATCGAACAAAAATTGGTTATATTCAATCGCACAGCAACTATTATTATGCAACTATTTAGTATTTTACTATTATTTTTTGGCCAAACAAGAAAAGCAATCTAATATACATGATTTCAAATGGCTTCTAATCAATTGAAATTATTAATCAAAATAATCCGTTTTTGTTCTGATTTTTGAAGAACTCCTGAATATTTATGCTTGGAGT